>NW_025783466.1:0-29925 GCF_021130785.1 Homalodisca vitripennis
GAGTCTTTTTCGTCTAAGACATCCAAAGAATGATGACGAAGAAGCTCAAAACAAAACTTTTACATCTTTCGACCTCTGAACCCCTATAAAAATTAAGTAGTAGTCTCACGGGTACACAATTGATGCACTACAATGTGATAGACAGACCTCAAAGCAGGGTGGAGCAACCAAGTTTTCTACACATAACTATTAATTGATTAATTGAATTTTGATTTAGCTTCATTCACCTTCCTTTTATTGCAGCGTCGGTATCTAATGTCAAAAAAATGTAAATTTTTCTTTTTGAGCTTCTTCGTCGTCGATTGTCTTTGGTTCTCTTCAAAAAATATGACCCAATTCCAGAATGAAGTCTGAGACAGTGTCAGATACCGGCTGCAGTAAAAGAAGGTGAACAAGCTAAACTCAAATTTTAAAAATGCCATTTCAAAAAGCCTAATACTTCAGTGTTTGAAATACATAGTGATACAAGGTCGAAATCTTTTTTTCTTACTACAAAATTTTTTAACTTGTTGTTGTTGCAGCTCCAAAATTTGAATTATAATTCAAAGGGAAATAAATTGAAATGTAATATTACATTTTTTTATTAATATAATTTTACTTAAAAAGGGTTTCCATTTTTATCAAAAAAATTGGAGAACATTTTATAGCAATTACTAGCGAAATTTATCTATGTTTAAATAACGTTATTGTAATACCATTACCATCCTATGTTGTTGGCTGTTGACCAGAGAGAATGTGTCGAATATATTTTACAAGGCTCTCCGCAGAAAGTGTCAAGACATTTTGAAGGGATATTGGCGGGAGCAATTTGAGAATATTTTTTACATTGGTCTTTATTGGTAAAATGATGCAAAGAGAAAATAGCAAATAAAAATGAAGAAAATTAAATTTGTAATAAAACTGAGTGTAGGTAATATGAGATTATAAACCTCTCCCATGCGTATTATGGCAAATTTTGGATGGTAAAAAATTGCTCAAAATGCATATCAATCCGTAAACTCGTTTTTTTGTAGCTACAGACCTGCCTTTTTGGACCACACGCTGGCAATGTTTTTTTGACGAGTTTTTCCGTAAGGTAAGGGTGCCAATGCAACTCTTGAGACCTGCGTTTAAATCCGGTGTCCTGTGTTGTGTTGCTTGTTAAAATTATGTCTGCACATTGTTAACAGTTGTAGGTGATTAGTAGGAGTTTAATTTCTTTGTATCAGAGAATATTATCTGGTGCCAGATGAGTGCATTGAAGTGTTCACAGATTCAAAAAACCTTTTGAACTACAACTGACAAACAATAAAACCTACTTATCTAGTTTCAGACTTAGTAAAGGGAGGTTTTTGAATTAATTTAAACCAGAGATTGGGAATTGAATTACCCAATAAAATTAGATACTACTACAGTAAAACGCAATCAAGACATTTAAAAAATCTAGGCAAAATAGGAAGAATAACCAGTTAAGATGGTTAACATGTAAAAAAAAACAATATTTGCAAATATAACTAATTAGCTGCGTTAATCCAATACCTACTACCTTAACCAAAGAGTAAACTATAAGAAAAGAACTAAAGAAGAAACTCCGAAGGTAAAAAAGTAATATAATTACATCTAAATGTTTTAATACATTGTTATAAAAACCTCTCCCTCACTACACAAATACTGAAATAATCCACTCTGGTTAAGCCTGTATAGTAAGGTTGAGTAGCTTTTGCTATCTATCCAGAAGTCTCCCAATCACATAATAACTGGACACCAAACATATTAGATTTTTTTTCTGAAATCTTGCAATCGGAAAACAACTTCACCATAGTGTATAAATGCTGCTGCCTGGGTCCATTGAAAGAAAGATGATATGTTGAAAAGCATCCACACATCACTTTATTAAATTGCAAGGCATCCAGTTTATGTTCAATTCAACGTAAGACTTTTGGGTTATAGAAAAAAAAAAAACTGGCGACTCCAACATCCTAAAACTTTAGGTTGGACTGTTTTAAAAGTAATGTTATGTTACCCTATTCAAAATATGAATTGATGTCAACCCAATATCCAAAACTGACTTCTCGTTTTTTAGAATAAACATATGTCCATACTTTTAACTGAAGTGTCCTCTAACCATGTTTCAATGAAAGTTGTGTAGTCTTTTTCTTCTTCCAATGCAGTTAACACTATGTCGCTACATTGTAGTGTACTATATAATATAGCCAAGTAACTTATATTCAAAGAATCATTATGTGAATAATTTATAAACAACCCAAAAAACTGATATCCAAAAAGTCTTGATAGTCCTGGCCCCTAGCAGCTACAGAGCGAAAACGAAAAGAAAAGTGCAAAAGTTACCGCAATTTGTTTTTCTTAAAAAATTACCTAACTATTTTCTTTCACTATGTTAACAAGGTTATTTTTGTTCTACCAACAAACAATTAAAATACCAAAGTAACAGTGATAGAAGGAATAAAAATTGCATTCTGGACAAAAATTTGTTTATTTTAATTCTTTTACCCCGTAACATTATTATAGCTTCAATTTTCGTCCTTTCCTTGAATGAATATGGCTCTCTTATATAGAGGCTGATATATCTCAGATTTGTAAACAATGTTTTATCAGACGGTATATTTGTGCAGAAACTGGACAATCATTGAATTGATAAATCTTTTGATACAATGTCAAAGTATGCTAGAGACGCTGTCACAGTAGACTGGGAAATATGCTTAATGAACACAAAATATGTTTTCCTGAAATAAATTCAACCAAGGACGTTTCACATTCTTATTGACATCACAATTCTACATACAAGTAAACATACTATAGTACTAGTAGTTATTAAGCTGAGAGATGGTGTGTGCACTTTCTGGCTACAGTGGAGTATCCTATCTGAATTATTTCATTTGGAATACACAAGTAGTAGTGTTAATCAAAGACTAAGTTGTCTCTTGTTGGTAAGGATGTAAAACAATTAAGTTTTTTTCTGTTAAAAGGATTGACTTCTGATATTTTTTATCAGGTTTTTATTACTTCAATGTGTTAATGCTATACTTAGAAAAATTGTATGTTTGTTGATTTGTATATTTCCTAGGAGTATTAACTTGAAATTTATAGAATTTTTAAAAATTTATTTAAATTTTGTACAGAGAGAGTTTGGACCCAAAGAGTGGAAGCCGTTTGAAGAATAGCTTTACCAATGGAATGGAAAAGAAAACAAAGAAGATAACTGTGCATATGGCCAGGTAAAGAAACCAGACTTCTTTTATGTACGTTATTAAATAAGAATTTTGTATTTAGTTTTCAGAATTTGTCCTCTACATTTTGAAAGGGATACATCAATCCTCCCTCTCTTCTTAGTTAAAGAAAATGTACGAGTACATACTTTCAAAAAGTTGATGACAGTTTATTTCAAAAACTGTAGCATACATCCTATAATACTAGTATATTATACAAAATCTACTACTCTGTGTTTGTGTTTAAGATCACATAGAAAACTACTGGATTGATTGTACTGAAACTTTAATCATATGGATTGATTAACATATAGGCTTATTTCTTATTTTGAAAACTGTTTGCTGTGGACTCCATTGTTTTTGTGCCTTGAGAGTTGTTCTATTGTTGTTTTTTTTTAATTTTGTATTTTTCTATATTTTGGACCATTATTTTATGTTTTTTTTCTAAAACTACAATAAAATCTTCCCATCACCATAAACTACAAATAGATCAATTTTGCGAATAGTAATACACTTTTCCAAATATTTTTATACTCTGGCAGTTTGTCATTTTTTTCATAAAATTTTATAACAAAACAATTATTTATTTGTATTTTCCATAAAAACGAATTGAGTGGAATTTGTTTCATTCTGTAATTAAGAAAGTATGTATTAGTAAAATATATTGTTTCATGCCAAAATTTCAACAAAAACTTGCATTAACCAAACTCTTATATGTAACACTCCGAGAATTCCATAATTATGCCCATAACTCACTTTTTTGTTTTAAAAGTTTTATCACAGCTCTGTTATAAGTATGTAAATTTTAATGTTTTCTCTAAAGCGTACATGGTTTTTCCCCAAATGGTTACATATCTTTTTTGTCAAATTTGTATTTTTACTAAAAAAATTTGAAATAAAAATGTTTGGCCCTATTTTAATTTCAAAATACAAAGTATTATTCTAGATTTCATTGTTTGAACTATATGATATATATAATATGCAGACACCTGTTAAGCCTACTAGTAAGATACACCTCCTATGGGCTTCTTTGCTACAAACACAATATTGTCCAGCCGGTTGGTTTACTGTGAGTTTTCCTGACTAAAGTTATAATGTCCAAATCAAATCAATCCAAATCAAAATCCATTTATATTGCGTGCAAAATAACATTTTTCATGCCATGTAGCACATACGTCATTAAACAGTATACACACAGGGCTAGACATTAACTAACTTATACAGTGTTACATGTTTATAGCCTAAGGTAATAACCATCAAAGCAAAAAAACAAAACTATATTATAGTCTACTATTTACAATTTATGCAAAAAAATCCTGAACCACTAATAAGAAAGGAACCGTCGATGAGGAACTGTTTTAAGTTTAATTTTTTTGAATCAAGGTTAAAGAACAATCCACCTTTAAAGCATCTGGAAGGTGAGTTGAAAAGAGTTTAAATGCAGTTGCGTAAGTTAACGTGTTTTTGAAAAAAAGAAGTAGAATGTTGTAGGAACTGGAATTGTTAGAGCCGGGTTCTAAGTGAATAATCTGAATTGGTTGGTTAGCCTAGTGTCATAAAAGGTATCATCAATGTCTTTTTTAAAAAAAACTAAAGATTCATAAATAAATATGCTTGGGAAAGGTAAATGAAATGTTTGTTGTTTTTAAAATACATTTTCTGACAAAGAATTCTGATTCCTACTTAAGCCCAAAAATAATCCCGCAAAGCCTTGAGCCTCTCTGCAATTTTAAAAACATGAAATTGGTTTCTGCAGTTCCTTTCCCCAAATGGGAACTGCGAGTAAACAAGATAGTTGTATTATTTGGCGGCATGATAGGTTAATGAAATAAAAAAAAAGTTATTCTAGTATATAAAGCTAATCGAATAAATAATACAATTATATTATAAGGAGAAGGATTAGTTGGATTTAAAAAACTTGACAATGGTACCAAGCTAGTGAGGGCTTATTGTCAGAGTGAGAACTAGACCCGACCGAGCTTGATACTACTCAATTACTTTTCCTCTCTTGATTACATTTTCAATATAATTGGATAGCTAAAATGTATTCAATTTTAAATCAAATCACGCTATAGAGATTCCTTTGTTTGTGTCTTAATGATTGTTTAAATTTTAATGTAGTTTACAATAAATAGTTGTATCTTATAAATCGTTTATCATCTTTGGGCAGATCATAAATCTCTACCAAGGAGGTTGATCATGTTCAAGAAAAAGAAAAAATATAATAAAGGATGGAGACAACTATTTTTGAGTGAGTATATTGTTTTTAAATAAGTTTATTATTTGGGTGTTTTGATTTGTTATGTAATTTGTTATGTGTTCAATTTTAAATTTGTATATGAATGGTCAATTACTATTAAAAACCTAAAGAAAATCCATAAAGGGATGGGGTTTTTTCGTCATTGTTTGATGATCAATGACAATTAGTGGTATTATTGCAATATGTATTTTAAGAATATGTTTTCCTTTTGTAATGAAGAACATTGTTCAATTTACAGAAGATAAATTCCAGCGACCACTTCAAACAACCGTCCATTGTATTTGATACTGTACTGTAGTCTTTTTTATTTCCCCTTGTGACTACCCTATTGTAGAAAACGTGAATAATAATGCAACTTGTACTGCATGTTTTAGTGCAGGAAGTGTGGGAAAGAAAAGTTTATTTACAACTACAAAGTTGGGATTTAAAAACTTAGACATTATACCCAAGGCTAGTATAAGGGCTTGTCCAGAGTGAAAACTGAGGAGTGCTCGTATCCAAAACCGTCAATTACTTCCACTCTTGATTAGATATTCAGTTTGCATTAATTGGGGATAGCTAAAATGTATGTTACTTTTCAATTTAATATCAAATCACGGCTATAAGTTTTTCCCTTTATTGTGTCTTATGATTGGTTTTACAATTTTAATTGTATTTACATAAATTGGTATGCTATAAATCGTTTAAATATTTGCAGATCAAAATCTACTAGCGAGGTGAATTGATGTTTCAAGAAAAGAAAAAATATAATAAAGAATGGAAACAACTATTTTTGAGTAAGTATATATGTTTGATTTTAAAAAGTCATTTTATTTTGAGTGTCCCTTGGATTTTTATGTTTTAAATTTAAATTTTATAATGATAAAATGAGATAAAACACGACATACTAATCCCGTTTTAACCCTCCAACTGATGACATGAATGTTGGATCAATATCGCTTGTGAACTGATCAAAATGGCAGAAGCCAGTCCTGTACACACTTTCCGCTTATTATTAATGCAAAAAAACCCGGTTTTAAGTTATAAAGACATAACTTGCCACTCAGTCGAATCCGTCCTACTCATAAAATATTCAATTCCTTTTATATAGTTTTATAATTCCTTAATTATTACTATGTCTTGCTGATATTGATCCCAAATGCTGTACGGCATAACAGCTGACGTACCTATCCAGTTGTGTGGACGTGCTGTACGGCCTTGGCTGAATCTTTTGTTGGAATGTGAGTTAGGTTGTGAACATAATTGAGGATAATAGAAAGTAACGAAAAATTCATCACCTATAATCTGACAAAAATTTTTTTTTCCTCTTGCCCAAAGACCTTCATCAAACACAATATATGCAATGCGGTACTGGCAATAAAAAGTAGTGCAGTACTTAACATTTATTTATACAAAAATCATTTTTTTGTGTTGTAAATAAGTGTGGTGATATGTAATATATATATATATATAAGTAGATATGAATATGAGGGTTCTAGCGCACTTTTGGGACAGTCAGAAAATCAATGTAAAATACTGTCCATTGAACCATAGAACAAATCTGAGAAATCACGAATGTTAAATAACCGAATCTATAGCTGTTTTACTGTTCATTGTAGGCTTCTAATTTCTAAGCTGTTTTAATGAAAAAAATCCAGAAAATCTTCGAAATCTTTATTCCACGAAGTTAATTGTCACACAGTCTTTATCTTTAATAGTCTTCTTTCCAGTAACAACCAAGTGTAATTTTTCATTTTTGTTCAATTCTTTAATCTTTTTTTTCATCCAAAACAGTCAAAAATCTGTTTGGCAAGTGTACTTTACAATCTTTCAACTCGGCAATTATTGTAAACCCGAATTTATCTTTCAATTTTTCTCCAAATTTCACCAATTTTTGTTGGTGTTCTTATTTTCTTCTAATTCTATTAATTTCTTGTATTCTTTTGAAATGGTTAAATCACCAACCTCATTTAATTCCATTTAGTAAGCTCCATTTACCATAAGAAAAAAAATTATTGAAAAAAATAGTATAAAGAATTTTAAATTGCCCCCTTAACAAACCAATAACCAGTACTATTTTTGTCCTATAAATTAATACTATTTTTTCAAAATATTTTAAGAGGTCTTAGTTTACAGATTCTTTTCTATAATAAAAATAGAAGAATCTACAAGCTGTTTTGTTAGCGTACAATTTGTTGCTGATTTGATGTCAAATTCTAGTAAATTATTTCCTCCACATTTCAAAGTCTGAGTTTATAACAAATTTTCCCTATATAAATAGAAAGGAATCTTAACGCTGTTAAATCATAAATTCTGCTGATTTGTTAATCAAAAATCTTTTACATTCTTTTCCCTATATAAATGAGAAGAACATTTAACGCTGTTTTCTAACATAAATTGTGCTATATTTTTATCAAATTATTGAATAAAAATCCTTAGAAATCTACTGAAATTATTGCTATTATTTCAGCTTAATAAATAAGATATTATTACTAAGAAAAGTAAAACTTTGGCAGTTTCATAATTTTCCCTATTTAAATGGAGAGGAAAAAGGATTATCCTGCCCCGTACTAGCAAAAAAGGATGTTTTTCGAACATCATTTTAAAACCCGACATTATAAGGCTCGAAAAAAATCCAAAAAAAATCTAAAAAATACAAGATTATTTATGTAGAAAAATGAACTAAATTAATTTGGGGAAGGGACGTTGGGGCCTAAAAGAAATATCAAAATTTGGCCGATCACCCAAAACATGTATAATAATAGGAAAAATTTTGCGTGAACTAAATAGAAAAATTTTAAGTAAAGTAAATAAAAGATTTCTCAATCCTATTTAAAGATGAAACAAATTCAATCAATCGCTGAGAAATCTGTCCATTGATAACAGAACGTGATAAAACTAAGGTCTGAAAATGATCGAAGAAATTGACAAAACTCTTAAATGAAGGAAACCTGAAACATATCATTGGATGTAGAAGTTTTATCCTCAAGTACACGGGTCTTTTCAATGCAATACATCTTTAAACAAATTTAAACGATACATTCCCCCCCCCCCCCCCCCCCCCCCATGTCAAATTTTACAAAATATCTATCAATTATGCGGTCAGAAAAATATATAAGAGTTTAATCGAGAAATTTCAAGAAAATGTTAAAAAATATGAAGGGTTATCCTCTCTTTAGAAATGCGAATACGAAACGGAACGAACTTATAGTGAAAACAGGGTTGAAACACAAAACTTGTCCAATTGTACTTTTACTAATAAAAAGGCTGAAGTGACGAAATCTTTGACATAAACGGACTATTATTACTAAGCAATTTTAATAAATTTAACAAATACACATCGAGAAAACAGACAAATCATCCAAATCGAGGTTAATCTGGATGCGACATTAAAAACGCTGGTTAAACTAACTGATTTTGAGCCTTTAATAAACAACGAATTTATTGGAACGCAGTGATCATATATCGATTTACCAAAGAAAATCCAAAGATAAAGAAAGCTTGTATAGAAAATATCAAAAAATAAAGATGATTATTGCTTTATTTATTCTATCCCGAATGTGCTATTGAAAAACCCGGAAAGAGACTTGCGCAAAGATCAAAACAATACGACAGAAATTTGGTAAAATGACGGAGATATTTTCAGGTTTTCTAGAGTATCCAATGTCCTTAAAAGATATATACAATTATTTTGAAAAAAAACGAGAGCAGTTAAAGTGCAAAGTATAATTATATCCCCGATAAATGTCTGTAAATGTCTATAGTGTTTTGATGAAAAACTCAATATTGTTTTTCGCGTTTATCAAATTTTCAGAAATTTATGATGCCAAGTTAGAAAATCGATTTATTGGGGGTTAATGTTAAAACAAGATGAAAAATCTCATTATGTTTTGTTGATAACAGATTTTTAAAAAACAAACTTGTATTTTTCTCAGTTTATCTAAGTGTAAAAATTAAAAAATTTCTATTGCAGAAGATGTTTAAGCCATTTCTATCAAATCTGGAGATTTAAACCAAGAATCCATTCTAGAAATTTGTCAAGCAACACCACGGAAGATTTGATAAGCCAATTATGCCTGTTTTCACAGGTCAAACAACATCATTTACTAATTATCAAAAGAAATTTTCTCATCCTTACGTTATTTATATGGATTTTGAAAGCATATTAGAAAAAATTCCGACATGCAAGAACAATCCACAAAGATCGATTACAACCAAGATTCAGAAAGCACATTCCTTATGGTTTTACTCTATATTTAGTGTCAAATGTGACAAATCGCATGTACAAACCTATATGTTATAGAGCAAAAAATGAAGAAGATTTTCCAAATGTTCCTGCAAAATTGTTTGAAGAACTTAATAAATTATCGAAATACATAGCTAAAAAGTATAATTCTAAGAATAAAATACCTATGAAATTTGACCGAAGAAGAAGAATTAGCGTACCAAAATTCCAGTCTTTGTCATATTTGTGAATGTGATGGTTTTGATAATCAAACAAGAAAAAAAGTACGAGATCATTGTCATTTAACAGGTAAATTTAGAGGTTTCAGCTCATTTATCTTGTAACTTGAATCTCAAATTTCCACAAAATATTCCAGTTTTCTGCCACAATATGTCATGTTACGATACTCATTTGTACATAAAAGAATTGGCTAAACAGTATGGTAATGTTGATTTGATCGCAAAACACCGATGAAAAATACATAAATTATTCTGTAAATTCTGGATATGGATATGAGTTTGAAAGATGATAAACCAAGAAAGTTCATCAAGTTTTCATTCGTAGGATTACGTTCAGATTTATGGCATCGTCTATAGAAAAGTTAGCTAAAAACCTCAAAAAAGATGATTTCAAACATACAAATCATTTTATACAAGATGGTCTGAACGCAATTCTAGATAGACAACCAAATGACGAAGAAGAAATCTTTAAAATTCTATCTGGATAAAGGAATATTTCCCTATGAATTTATCGACAGTATTGAAAAACTTGATTACACAGAAGAATTGAGAATTCAAGATTTCTATTCACTTTTGGACAGACGAGAGCATATCTGAGAAAGATTTTCAACACTACTTAAATGTATGGAACAAATTAAAAAGTAAAAAATCTAGGAAATTACTCCGATCTCTATAACATTCTAGATGTTCTATTGTCTCGCTGATATCTTTGAAAATTTTAGGAATATTTGTTTGAATTGCTATAAACTTGATCCAGCACACTATCTAACAGCTCCCAGTCTTGCATGGGATGCTATGTTAAAATTAACGAAGATAGAATTACAATTAATTAGTGATTATAATATGTATTTGATGATTGAAAAAGGCATTCGCGGGGGCATTTCTCAGTGTATTAAACGATATGTTAAAGCAAATAAACAAATATTTGAAAGATTTTGATAAGACAAAGCCCGAAAACTATCTGTTGTACATCGATGCCAATAACCTTTATGGCTACGGGCTTATGCAAAATTTACCATATAACGAAATCAAGTGGATGAACCCGAAAAACGTATACAAAAGAAGAGTGGCAAGAAACAAATTTTTAGGAACTCACTGGCGACGAAGATTATGGCTATATTCTCGAAGTTCGATCTTGGATATCCAACAAATTTACACGAACATCACAAGGATTTACCTCTTGCTCCAGAACATTTTAAAAACAAACTTTGCACAACTCTACTGGATAAAACTGAATACGTTGTTCATTCGAGAAAATTTGAAGTTCTATTTGAACAAGGTATGATTTTGAAAACATGTGAATAGGTTATTGCATTCGATCAGAAGCCTTTTATGAAAGAATACATTGATTTTAACACAAACATGAGAACCAAAGCTACAAGCGACTTTTGAAAAGGACTTTTATAAGCTGATGAACAACTCAGTTTTTGGAAAAATCTATGGAAAATGTGAGAAACAGATGTGATATTAAGCTTGGAAATGAAGAATTTTTCAATGAAAACAAGCTAAGAAATCGAACTTCAAAAGCTTCAACTATCTTTGACGACAACTGTATAGCGAGTTCACAATGTACAAACAAAAAGGTTAAATTTAAACAAACCGATCTACATAGGATTTTCAGTTCTCGACCTCTCAAAATTGCTAATGTACGAGTTTTATTACAACAAATTAAAGAAGTTTGATCCAGATTTGAATCTGTGTTACATGGATACAGACAGTTATTTTCTAGAATTGAAACGAGATCCCTTTAAAAATTATTAAAGAAAATATAGATGACTTTGATACAAGTGACTTATCCAAAAGATCATGAAATGTTTCACTACTAAAAATAAAAGGTAATAGGGAAATTCAAAGACGAACTAAATAGCGAAGTTTTAGAAGAATTTTGTGGTTTAAGATCAAAGATGTACTCGTACAAATATCTAGGACAAAAATCCAGTTAGGTGTGTAAAGGAATTAAGAGACAAGCGTTGTAAATAAAACAATAAATATCGAAAACTTAAAGAGATGTTTGTTCGAAGATAAAGAAGAATTTAGGGAGATGACTCACTGTAATAAAAAGCTATAAACATGAATTGTACCACCGTCACTATAAACAAGTTAGCACTGAACGCTAAAGATGATAAGAGAATCGTTCTAGAAAATAAGATCGATACAGTACCTTATGGCTATAAAAATGAAGCAAAATCTGATATATTAGATGAGTTAAATAAACTTGGAAACTTTGACATGTAAATGGAAGATGATGATTGATTCACTGCCACAAATGCAAGAAAAAAACGAAAAATATAGATTCATAAAATCGTTCAAACTCAAAACGGGTTGTATAGAATTGCAGCAAAAAATGTTCAAAATGTAAGACAAATAAGAGTAAATTTATAAAGAATCCAAATGAAAAACAAGTAAAGAAAGAATCTAAGAATAAGGAAGAAATCGAGATTGAAGCTAGAGAAATTCATGCACCAGTACGAAAGAAGTTTAAAAAGAGAAAAATTATAACATTAGGAATTGACGATTTATGGGCAGCAGATTTAGTTATAATGTATCTAACTATTCGGATCAAAATGATGGATTCAAGTATAATGGTTAAATGTTATTGATACTTTCTCAAAATATGCTTGGTCAAGAGAGCTATACAAAAGAAAAAACGGTAAAGATGTATTCAAAAGCCTTCGAAGATATAGTAGTAAAGACGCGATAAAAGATCAATCACAAACCGCCAAATCTACTTCATACAGATAATGGGTTTAGAGTTTTAAAAATAAAAGAATTTAACGAAGTTTTGAGAAAATACAACATTAAGATTTATCATACTGAAAACGAAGAGAAAGAGAAATCAAGTATTGTAGAGAGATATAACAGAAACTCAAAATGAGAGAATGAAAGTAATTTTTGAGATTAATAAAAGACTTGAAATGGATCGATATTCTTCAAAAAATCGTAAACAATTATAACGATACAGTTCACAGCACAATCAAAATGAAGCCCAAAGACGTAGATAAGGATGCAGAAAAGGAGTTATTAGAGACCGTTTTCAAGTATGTTCCACCAGAAATTCACACGAAAACTAAATTTAAAGTCAATGATCATGTAAGAATTGTTAGTAAAAAAACAAACATTTTCGAACAAATATAAGAACAATTGGTCAAGAGAAATCTTTGTGATTTATTCAAATTAATAACACAGATCCTGTAACTTATAGTATAAAAGATTTAAATAAATGAAGAAATAACCGGAAAGTTTTTATGAATATGAATTGAGAAAGTCAAAGATTTTTTCTATATAAATGGAGGCTCAAAAGAAATGTTCAATGTGCAAAGAAATAAAAGGTTTTGAAGCTTTTTATAAAGATAAAAGTAGAAAAGATGGAATTATTTATAATTGTAAAGATTGTTATAGGAAGTATCATAAAGAGCTGTATGATAAAATAGAAAAAATTAACTTTGGAAGAGAAAGAATGTCTTAAATGTAAAGAAACTAAAAAAATTTCAGAGTTTAATAGTCATCACTATAGTAGAGATAAGAAAGACTCATATTGTAAAGATTGTGTAAAGAAGAATCACCATAGATTATATTATGAAGATACTCAATGTGAATGTGGAAGAACTATAAAATGGTTTAAATAATTATCAAAAACATTTACAAACAAAATATCATAATTCAAGAGTTTTTAGTAAAATTGAGTAACATTTTCATCGTGTAATTTAGATATTCTATAAATCAGTCGAGATTCAGTCATATTTGTGGGTAAAATGATTTCCGTTGTATAAGATATTCAAAGATTCTTTCATTTGGTTATACAGATTGATAGAATTTGGTTCGTCATCAATGAACAAAATCTCTAATTCAGGATAATTTATTTTTAGATGTTTTAATCGGTTTGGTATTTCTCGTTTCTGAGCTCTGATAACGTAATAAGGATATTCCCACATGTGATTCTTCTTAATTAACACAAAAACATGGTGTTTTTTCTTATCAAAATCTTTACAAACAAGATCTGGTTTCATTAACTCCATTCGCAATTCTTGATTCTCTATTTTCAATGATTTCATTTCATCTTTAATTTTGTAACTGTTTTATTTCATCTTTTAACTGCTTATTTTCGTTTTTGAGTTTGTACTCACCATATTTTCTAATGGAAGGTAATACTTCTTTCGTAACCCAATTTTTTAAACAATTTCGCTTCTGGTTTATGCGATCTCAAAATTAAAGAATAAAGTCCAGATTCATTAACGAAAACAGTGTTATTTTGGAAGTTTGAAGGTAAGCTATTTATAGCCCCCCTTATATTTAGATTAAAATAGAAGTTTTTATCATCTTCGTCAACGTTTATTCTGATCGTTTGCATAGTATTTTCATATTCTAGAATTTTTGCTACGTCTTTAGCCTTAAACCAGATCACATTGTTTTCGTCAACAATCGTAAAGATATGTTTGTTATTGAATATAAGGTTGATTATTGAGTAGGTCTACAACTGACTCCATTTAGATAGAAAAAATTTAACAAGCAATTTTTTTATTTTGAGTATAAAGTCCAGATTCATTAACGAAAACAGTGTTATTTTGAAAGTTTAAAGGTAGTCTATTCAATAGACCCCCTTGATTTATGTCTTTAAACATTGATTTATCATCATCAACGTTTAATATTATTGCTTGTCTCGTGTTTTCATATTCTAAAAATTTTTGTAAGAGCGTCGAATCGACGCCCTTGTCAGAATCTATGTTTTCAAAGCTTTTTTTGTATTTTTTCTTTAACATTGTCTTTATTCGTATTTTTTGTGAATATTTGTGAGGTGGCCCTCGAGGGCTACCTTATCTTTTAGATAAAAGTATTGGTATTTATCATCATTATCAACTCGTTTTGAAAGTTTGAAGGTAAGAACGATTCGTTCCCCCCTTGATTCATCATTCTTTCGACAATCTTAAATATATTGTTGTTTTACTCTCATTATTTATTAAATTTCCCTCAGAGTCTTGTATAGTTAGAACGATTTTTTGAATTCTTTTAAATATTTTTTCTAATTGGAATATAATCGATTTCATTCGGTTTTTTCACTGATTTTTGATCCATAAGCAACATTTGGGAAAAAAGTGTACAAAATTTCAGATTCTTTGTGTAAAATGTTCAGTATGATTTTCAAAACTAGGTTCAACGAGATTGCAGTGCACTTCAATTACATCGAAAGGTCTAAATTTTGGCGTTTTATTTCCTAAATATACCTGATTTGGCTCAATAGTTTCTTGAACAAACCCTAACAAATCTACAATAATTGCTGAAAACATTATTCTTACTGGTGATTTTATTTGAATTTTATTAGAGAGATAATTTTTTTGCATTTCAAACTTGTTTTCGTCAAAGTTTAAAGATTTATCTGATTGTTTGAATGTTTTCAGATAATTTTTAAGGGAATTTTTTATTTGATCGAAAGTATAATATCCTTTGTTTAAACCATAATATTTTGTTATGTTCTTCTCACTAAATCCTATACAATAAGGAGAACTTTCACTAATATTTATTACAAAATTGTCAGAATAAAAACCGCTTAAACCGATAAAATAATTTGATTCTTCCTCTAAGTGTATAGGATGTTCCAAGTTTAAAACTAATTTAGAGCTTTCTGAAGTCAACTTGAACAGCTTCATTTTAAGCTATTTAAATGGAGAAATTTTTAAAGCAAAAAGATCAGATAAAAACTTCAAACGTTTGAAGAAAATAAGAAAGATCAACCAATCAGATTGTTAATTGTTGGTTCAAGTGGATGTGGAAAAACAACTTTATTATTGAATTTTATCTACAATAGGTTGATTCCTTATTCCAATTTGTATGTTTTTTAGTAAATCTTTAGAACAAGACGCTTATAAAAAATTGCAAGAAAGATTTGAAAATATTGAGAAAAACTTAAGCAAAAAGGTATCACATTTTTATAATGCCTCTGAGGACATAGTTCCATTAAGCGAGTGTAAACCCAATTCGTTAATCGTTTTCGATGACTGTATTTTTAGAAAATCAAGACGTTATTAAGGAATATTTTTGTAATGTCTCGTCACAAAAATATCTCTTGTATCTATCTTTCTCAATGCTTTTCAAAGGTTGATAAACAAGTTATAAGAAATAATTTGAATATGTTGTGTGTTTTTTAAACAAGATGATCATTATTCCAGAAAGATTTATAACAATTATGTGGGATCTGATATGAGTTTTAACCACTTTATTGAGTTATGTGATAAAATTTGGAAGGAAGACTACGGATTTTTAACTATTAATCTAACTTTGAAGCCTAAAAATGGCAAATATTTGAATAAATTTTCTGATATAAATGCTGCTTAGTGGTCTGACAAATTTACTCGATAAAATATTTGTTACAATTATTTTTACATTATCTTTACTTTTTATTTACATTATGAAAACAACTGAAAAACGGTAAATCTGTTCACGTTTTCACGCTTCGTGTTCACGTTCCACGTTCACGGTCATGTTTTCACGTTCATGTTTCACGTTCGTGTTTACGTTTCACGTTTCATGTTTTACGTTCGTGTTTACGTTTCACGTTCGTGTTTCACGGTCGTGTTTCACGTTCCACGTTCACGTTTTTACGTTCCGTGTTCACCGTTTCCACGTTTTCGTGTTCCACGTTTTCAAAATTTTCCTAAATAAATGGTGAACGTAACTTCTGAAGAAGCGAAAAAAACTTGATCAAATCGAAAAGAAAATTAATCAAAGAATTTAAAGAACAGATTCGCGAAAATTGATGAAGAAGAACAAGAACTTATTCAAAAAAATTAATCAACCTGTAACTTCTGCAATAAAAAATGTTGAGGGCAAAATTGAAAATGTTTTAAGCGATAATCAAAATTTAATGAATTTGGTTCCAGTTGTACGACAATTTGCCGATATTTCGATTCCAGAATCTGAGTTTGAATTGCCAAAATTACCATCTTCAACACCATTTAGACCTCGAATCATTGAAGACTCTACCATAGTTGAACCAATAAGTCCTGGAACAACGGATATAATAATTGGTGAAATTGGTAAAAAATTTCTTCCTAGAGCGAAGGATGATAAATTTGGTTTGTATTGGATAGAAAAAAAAGAAAAGTTTTATGATTGGAAAATTTACCCGTTAATTTTGAACAAAATGATATAATTATTAATGAAAAAATGTACGAAGGTACTCAAGGTTTATGGAGATTATTAACAGACAATGACGTTCCAAAAGATAATTTATATTCTGAAGAAGATTTGAAAAAGTATACAGAAATTTTATGGGAATCTGACTCAATTTACAAAAATAATGATCCATCTACTAAGAAGCCTAAGTCAAGTAGAGGTAAAAAAATATATCAATTTGATTAAACCAATTTTGGGAAAAACGAATCGAAGGATCAGGTGTAAGAAAATACAATGATAATAAGATTGAGTACAGATATATCGACGATTTGACAAAACTCGATTGGAATTATAAATTATATTTATGCTCAAGAGAAGGCTGGAAACAACAATTTTTTTGAATGAAAAGAAAGCTATTAAAGATTTTATTTCGAACAAACTTGACGAAATGATTGAAAAACCTGATGGAATTAAATATTTTAAAACGAATTTTGCCGGCAATAAGTTCATCTATGATTGAAGGTAGCGGACTTTTGAATGATTTTATCAACAATTTACCTTTTGAATTACACGTACCAACTTATCAGTATCTGGGGCCTGGCACAAAACTCGAAAAAAAGACTAAAAAGAGGAGATCCTGGTATATAAATAAATTAGATCAAGCTGCTATGGAACACGATATTTTTATGCAAAACACATAGAGACACAAAATTCCAGACATATAGCAGATAAAGTTTTGCAAGATAAAGCAATGGATAGATTTTTATCAAAAGATGCTAGTTTAGGTGAAAGATTTGTTGCACTTCCAACAGTTGGAGCAATGTTTTTTGAAGAGAAAACTAGGAATGGGAAATTGAAGAGAACTTGAAATTTTAACTATATAAATGGAGGTGAACGTAAATTTCAGCAAAAATCAGAAAGAAAAAATAAAATCCGCTTTTAAAGAAAAAAAATAACCCGTTAGTATTCAATTTAAAATAGATCAACTAAAAAATGGCGAAGATAAGATATTTTTTTAACAAATAGACAATACAATAAACTCGAAAAACATAAGAAAAACAATAAAGGGAACCAGAATAGAATTTTCTTATAATCAGTTGAAAGAACTTAAAAATGGTGGACTTTTGAAAGATTTATTAGATTTTTGGAGAAAATATTCCAGTTGTTTAAAAATGTTGTTCCTTATGTTCGTAAAGCTGCTCCCAATCGTTAAAAAAGATGTGATTCCTATTGTTCGAACAACATTTTAAATTGGTTAGATTAAAGAGTTGGAAGATGTTACAGGATCTGGATTAGATGAAAAAACTTTGAATTACGTGAAAACAAACATTAAAAAAAAAAATTTGAAATCAAACCATTAACATTCGGTGAATTGGAAGAACTCTGCAAAAACATTAAAACATTTTAGAGGAATTTTCATGAGAGATACATTACCTGAAAAAGTTAAGAAATTCGAATGTGGAATTGTGAATTTAGACTCGATTTTGGGGAGTGGAACGCATTGGGTTTTGTTATTATAAAAATGATAAGAATGCATGTTAATTTTGATTCGTATGGAAGAATTGAGGACAAACCACCTATAGAATTGATCAAAATATTTGAAAAAATCAAGCGTCTACTACAATGACTCTCAGATTCAAAGACTATAAAGATCCTCCAATTTGTGGTCATTTATGTGTTTTTGTTTTGAATGAACTGAGTAAATGGTAAAGATTTTAAAGAAGTTGTTAACAAATTATTGCTTAATAAATATGGATTCACAAAAATATTTTTTGACGTATTTGGTACACAAATTATTCAAAATGTAGATAATAGTTTGAATTTTTGATAGTTTGAGAAATGAGTTTTGATAACAAGTTAGAAAATTTATTACAAAACCTTCCAGATTCAGATATGTTTGCTATCGAGATTGAAGATTTTAAAGCAGAATATGATAACAAACTTGCAAATTTCATGAGTTCCAAATGAAGTTGCTGATAAAATAAAAACATTGGAAAAAGAAGTTGATGATGGTGTAAAAAAATTATTTACCAATTTAATGTCTCATATCGAAAAAGCTGATAAAAATTACTGAAGCGATCAAAGTTGAAAAGAATTAATGTTAGTTTGGCTAATAAAAAAAGAATTGTCGGTGTTCGAACCTGGTATTGACAAACATGATGTTGTTTGTTAAAGAACAAATTTTAAAACCTCTAAAATTATCAGAAAACATCGATATTGTTGATTTACATGATCCGAATGTTAAAAAATGTCCTTAAGATTTTAAAGGAAAAAGAATTAGCGGTGTTAGTAAAAGGAATTAATCCATTTGATGTTGTTGTGTAATGAATTCAATTAGAAGATCCTATTAAAATGTTTAATGAACTAAAACAAAATTATGAGAATCATAAACAGCATGTTAAAGATTTTACAACAGAAGTCTATGACAAGTTAGAAGCCAGAAATATAGAAGATCAGTAGAACGATGTTGGTGAAATTAAATGAAAAACTTACTAATTTTAAAGAGTCTTTTGATAAGTTTAGTTTAGATGCTACGAAAACTTTTGAGAATATTGGTCATAAATTTGTTGAATACAATGATATCACA
Source organism: Homalodisca vitripennis (assembly GCF_021130785.1). Lineage (NCBI taxonomy): Eukaryota > Metazoa > Arthropoda > Insecta > Hemiptera > Cicadellidae > Homalodisca > Homalodisca vitripennis. Next base: position 19,604 of record NW_025783466.1, read on the forward strand.
CATATGCTGTCAAATTTCAAAAATACAAGAATAAACTTAATAATATGGAGGAAGATCTTACTGAAAATAGGTATTTCGTTGTAGGGTTTTTATGCATGATAAAATTTCCTTATATAAATGGCGCTCATATACTGTGTGAGGTGTAAGGCAAAAACTGAAAACAAATGATATAAAATACTATGCAAATATCAATGGAGTTAAGAGAATTTCTGGAAAATGTGCTGAATGTAACGCAAAAAAGAGTCACAATTTATAAAAACTTGAAATTTTTTCTTAATATAATAGAGATGGCGGGACATTAACAGTGCTTTCGAATCTTTTTAATAATGCAACACGAAAGAGATTTGAAAAAAAGAACATTCGGATGACATATTTCTCAAAAATATGAATTACCATCCGAAGATATGATGAGATTATACGTAAACGTAAACAAATTTTGAATTGGTATACACATGTGCAAAATATCAAAATCTGTCCCCCAGAGTTCATTCAAGAAAATATACATTATCAATTAAAAGATCATATGTCTGTTCTTTGTCTCTATCAACACTTGAGTATAAAATTTTTGGATGAAAATAAAGATACAGTTGATTGGAACAATATTATAGATAGCGGTTACTATCCTGTGCAAATTTTTATTGAAATATGTGACCGAGATCGCAAAATTTAAGGAAGAGAATCCCGAATATGACGAAGTAGATCATTTAAAAATGACTCTAATCTTTTTAATTATTTTACTAAAATTTATATCTTTTCTTATAAAAACGTACATTAGATCGATGAAAAAATGATACAAGATGTTTAAAATTTGTCTTATTAAATGGTGGACTACAGAAAGTATGCTAGTGATATTGAAAAGGGCGGAGTTTTAAAAATTTCTATCCAATTAGTAAACAACATTTGAATGAACCGAATAAAAGAACTGAGTTTAATATTGATTTTGGAGATAAACTTTTGCTCGTCTAACTTCCAGTTTTATATTTCTGGAACTTTAACAAAACAAGATGGTCAAGCATATCTTGGAACTGATAATGTTAAGATTAAAACGAGTAATTTTATATACCGTTTTTATTTTCTAAGATTGAAGTAAGAAAACACAATAAATTGATAGAAGAAGTCGAAAACTGTGGTCAATTAAGCACAATTAAAGGAACTATTTGTTTATTCCAAAAGTGATGTATTTTCAAACAGTTTTGAATCAACTTTTAAATTTGGACAATTTGAAGCGGTCCGTGATTTAGCACATTTCGGCTTAGGATTTTTTGAAAATGTTACTATTCCGATCTATAGAAGGAGGATTTTATCTAAGTTTTATAAGAGCAGAAGACGATGATGTGATTCTGAAGACTGCAACTGGAAATGTTATGCCTGTTGATGGCAAAATTACAATTAACGAGTTTTTCATTAGAGTTCCGATGATCTGATTACAAAACCACGAGTAAAATTCAGTTGATTGATGAAATTATAAAATCTCAAAACATCACGTTTAATTTTCTAGATTGGCAATGTATTGAGCAAAAAGGTATTTCCGGAACAACTTATTCGTTTCCGATATCACAAATATTTATAGAAATATCTTCAATCCCAAGTTCGTTATCATTGGTTTTCAAACAGATAGACAGAATAATCAAGAAAAAAATCCTTCAAAGTTCGATAGTTTGAATGTAAAAAATATCAGAGTAAAATTGAATGGTTCTTATTATCCATATGAATTACAAAATTTAAACATTTCCGGTGGTCTTTTCAGAATCATGTATCAGATGTATCAAGATTTTAAGAAAGTTTACTACAAAAATATGGAAATGTATTACATCCCCAAAGAATTTATAGCAAATAGACCCATTTATGTCATTGATACAACAAAGAGTTTGACAAATATTTCTAGTTCAAAGAACGATATAATTATCAATATGGATTTTCAAAATGCTGTTAACAAACGCGATTTGTTATGTGGTTGTGGTTTCTGAGAAATTTTTAGCCTATGATGTGATTAAGAACGATATTAAAGAAATTCAGTAGTTAATGATGTTCATATTGTTCTCTTTCATTCCTTCTAAAACTTCAAAAATATACTCTTTCGCTGATGAAAAATCTCGATTTCTTTCCGGAATAATCATCTTGTAATCATAAACAAAATATCCTAAAATAGTTGTACAATAGAATGAAATTATTTCTTTTTATCTCGGTAGTTGAAATATAAACATAAACATTTGCGCTGAAAAAATTTATATCTCGGCAGACTTAGTTCCATAGCTTCCATTTATTCTTTTTGTAAAATGGAAGAGTATAATGCCAACTGTTACAAGTGTTTATAATAGAGGAGAAAATTATTGATAAAAGATTAGTTTGTAGAGATTGTAATTTAATTTTGTACGAAAGACCTAAGCCTAGGAAATTTCGAAATAAATTAACATATTTGAATAACCTGCTTATGAAATTACAATATGGAGACAAGAAGCAAACACATTTTGTTACAGAATTTAGAAAACAGAATAAAATAAAAATTTTTACTTATCTCTTGGAACCGTTGACAAAATTATTTTCCTTTTCAAAGAATACATTAAGGTTTGTAGGTTTAAATACACACGTTTTATTATGAGAAGATTTTACCTATAATCTTTCACTATTTGGACATTGAATTTGACTACGATTTTAAACCTGAAATCTTTGATGAATTTTATAGTACATTTGGAGAAAGTAAATGAAGAACCTCGTGAAAAGAATGCGGTTTTACTCACATTCTCCCCGACTTCTCGAGTGATTGTTAGCAAATTTCATTATTTCCGTTTATATAGATTTTTTATTAAGATTTCTGGATTTTTTTCATTAAAACAGCTTAAGAAATTAGAAGCAAACATTGAACAGTAAAACAGCTATAGATTCGGTTATTTAACATTCGTGATTTCTCAGATTTGTTTATGGTTCAATGGACAGTATTTTACATTGATTTTCTGACTGTCCCAAAAGTGCGCTAAGAACCCTCATATTCATATCTACTTATATATATACGCACACACAAAATTTCAACTTTTACACTTTTTGTTTCGCTCAGTTGTTGCTGGGGCAGGACTATCACGACTTTTTTTATGTCAGTTAACATATATGTTAATAAATCCTTTTTGTTCACCTCAAAACTGTATATTTTGTACCTTTACAGTATCTTACTCTCGTCGTGTAAAAGTTACATGGAGTAAAACTTCGAAAACAAACAATTTACAATACACATTTTTTAATTTATGTACAAATAAAAAAAAACAATATTCACGTCAAAGCATATTTATATTAATTCTTAAAATTGTGTCTGGTTTTCTAACAAAAAAATTTATATATAACACTTATTACTTAGCATTAAGCACATATTTTTAAAACATATCTTAAAAATATGCTGCGCAAAGACAAAAACCAGTGTATCATTCTGGGAGTTTCTTATTATCAGTTGGAGGTTTAATGGTTTCCAATATAATATTGCATTCATAGGAATGTTAAGAAAATTGTTTTCACGGGCGTAATAATTTGTTTCAACTCTATCCTTTTTTTATTCTGTTATTTGTCTGTATTGTTGTAATATTTGGTCTCCAACTAGCAAGAGCCATTCACAAATTTTGACACCCTGCTCGATTCAAGTACCATCCTTGTGTTTCCCTGTGAACTCTTGGTTCTATCATTGTTTACTAGAGTTCAGCTTATGTTTTCACTTAGTCTATAGTTTTAAATGTATTCTATAATTATATTAAACCTTTTAATGTACAACAGAAGTATCAGTTGCTCAAATAAATTTTTTGGTTACGGGTTTAGAGTGAAGTGGTACTGGCTTCAGCTGGTGAGGTTGTGGTAGACCTGTGATGTGGAAGGAAACATGAATAATTTGTTTATTAAGAAAAGTTAGGCTTAAAATATCCTGTGGGATAAATATAGTATTACCAGAAGCCTAAGTTAACTTAAATGTAACCCTTAGTTTGTCACTAGAATGCTTGAGCAATATAATAAGGAACATGTCATTGGAATATTAATTAAAATCTGCAAATTTATTTTTTAAACAATTTAGTTCTGAATTAAAATATTTTTGTAAGTTTATTAATATTATTTATAAATAGATTTTTAGAAAACAATAGTTTTAAAGAAAATTAAATCAAATTAAAAAAGATTATTTAATTAGCTTTTGCATACAAACATTTTTATTCTAACAAAGAAACCATTTTTATTGAAGCTAAAAGACTAATAAAATCAGCAAAACATTTTTGCTGATTTTTTTAATTTTTTTGTATTTTTTAATAAACTATTTAGGTTTGGCCAAAGATAGTGGGAAGTATGTTGTTAATATATTATGTAAATAGCCCATATTATTAAGAACCAACAGGGTCTTCTTAAGTGTCGTTTTATGTCCATCTGTGTGATAACTCTTGATAGATAGTTTCTAGGGACTTGAAACTTGATTCAAGGGAAAATGCTATTGATTTTGGAGTCAAAAGGGCAGTCCTTCTAATCTGTCAAGTCTGCCTATATGTATGATAACTCACTATAGACAGGCCCCTAGAGGCTTAACACTGTATATATATATATATATAAATATATATATATACTATATATATAATACCTTTCTCTTGGTTTAAGTAAGAACCATGTTGATACCTAATTCAAAAGGTCAAAGGGCAGTCCATCCATCTTCAACCTGTCTGGTGTGGTAACTTTTGATAGATTGGCCGCGGAGACTTGAAACTTGGTACTTAGGTTTCTCTTGGCCCAAAGAAACTGAATCCTATAAATTGTTTATTTCCAGATCAAAATCTACTAGAGGTGATTATGTTCAAGAAAAGAAAAAATAATAATAAAGATGGAGACAACTTATTTTGAGTGAGTATATTGTTTTAAATAAGTTATTTTGAGCGTTTTTGATTTAATATATTTTATGTTTCAATTTAAATTATATAGAATGTCAATAACTATTAAAAACTAAAGAAAATCATAAAGGGATGATGTTTTTTCGTCAATGACGTTAGTGTATTATTGCAATATATCTCTTTGAATGAAGAAACATTTTCATTTACAAAGATAAATTCTAGCGCCACTCAACAATGTCCACTATATTTGATACTTGCTTAGTTCTTCCATTTAGTTATTTTTTATAGTATAGTTAAAAAAATTAGGATGCGTTATGGATATGCTAACCTGTTCAAGTCAACCAGGTTTCAAGTTCAACCACTGGATTAGAATCTTTATTAGTTTTCATTTGAGTCCATTATTAGAAACACTTAAAAATGTGCTACCTATACTACTAATATATAATGTATTTTTTAATTATTGTTAAATGTTATTGTTTAATGGCCGCTGAGACTTGAAACTTGGTACTTGGGTTTCTCTTGACCCAAGGAGACCTGGGTTCTAAAAGTACAAGAGCCATCCATCTGTGAGATACCTCTTCCATTATACGTTGTCGGGTCGTTTGATACTGTATTTTATCGGTTTACTAACCATGCTTTTGCATTGTTATTTGCTTAAACTTATAGAGTTACGTTATACTTGTTTTTCTCACCTTATCCTCAAATAATAACTGATAGATCATACTATTTCTTGCGGGTCTCCCATACAACTAATTAGAAACCATTTTGACTTTCTACTACATATGGTATTAATTATGTTTGCCAGAGGTACAGGGGTACCAGAAAAATAAGAAGACTCGCAGACCCCGCCAAGCAGAGGCCACCCCACCTTCCATGGCCCAAGGGTTATCTGTTCCATCTGGATCCAGTGGTCCCCCTCCAGGTAACACAATCCCGAAATCATATTACTGTTGTAATCTGTTTTAATTTCCAACTTCTTTTTTTCTAAATTGTTAAGTTTTATACTGTTTAACCCTTTGAGTGCCAAGTATTTTATTGACTGGGTATACTGAAAAGTGCCAGGTATTTTTCTAGTGGGTGTACCTAAAAGTGCCAGCCCTTTTGAAGGCATTTTGCATGGTTTTAGTAAAAAATTCACAGTTTGATTTATTTAATAAGCTATCAACATGATTCTTTTTTATTTTTATCTGAAAACTCTGTTTAATTAACATAAAATAACAAAGTTACCGTAACACTAAATTTAGGAATACCAAAAATGGACTTACCTAAAAAAATTCAAAAATTTTTTTAATTTCATTTTTCAACCAAATTATTATGACCAAAAAAAATTCACATCCTTTTCTTAGTCCCTATCACTGGAAATCGTATGCAATTGTCTGTAAATCTTGAAAAATTTATATTATTATCTTCAATAATGAGTAAGTTATACAACATTTAAGAAACTATTATCACATTGTTTCCGGTAGCTATGGCAACCAAAATTATTTATATGTGAGTTTCATAATTTAAAGTTTGATCGGAAGTGTACTATAACAATTTATTTTGAAAAGAACGATTATTCACAAAACATTTCAATATGATATTATTTAAAAAATATTAAAGGTTAAAAAATTTAAGTGACGGTAAAATCGGACGTCTGCACTTTTTGGCCAACTTTTGTCGTCCGGTAAAATCGGACGTTGGCACTCAAAGGGTTAAAAGTATTTTGGGTATATGTTCTGTCACCAAGTAGGAGAAGACTAATGTTTGATCTTATGGCAAGAAAACAAATACATAACTCTGCATTATATTATTCAGGCTTCAAACTTTCTAGTGTTATAAACAATAATAATAAATCAATTCAATTAGTGTTGAGAACAACACTACCTCTACTCCATATTAATGTGCATACAGGATTACAAAATACAATATCGGTGTCACTTGGAAGAAGGTGGCAAGTCTGGGAATGACTGTCAGCTTCTCCTGCCAGATTCCTGCTCTCTCACAATTATTTATAGATGCCAGATTACTGATCTCTTGTAGACATGTCAAACCAAGTTCATCATTAACAGATGTGGAATTAAAAATCAAGAACACGTGTTCCTTCCATTCATTAAATGTTGTGTCCTATCTTCACAAATTTGTCTTGCCTACAATTGTAAAGTTTGGCTCATTAACGCCTTCACTGTGGGTCTGCACTGAGCTGGCTAGAGTAATCATGCAGAGTGTGACACACCAGCGTAATCCAGGTGAATTGGCATCTATTAGATTTCAACATTAAGAGGAAGGTGAACTGGAGGTAAACTTAACATTTCATATAAAAGAATCCTTCCCACCATGGCTATGTTGTGTGTAGAACACTCGGGTTGCTCCACCGTGCTTAGAGAATACCAATTCACGTTAGATTTACATTATATTTTACATTTTCTAACCTAGGTGCCTCTAATGTCAAGACAAAGTGAATTGTTCATTGGACATTCTTCACCGTCGACTTTTTCCATCTCTTCAGATGAACATTGCTCCAGATTCTAGGAGTCAAGTCTGTAACAGCATCAGATTTCGGAGCATCAAGAGGAAAGGTGAACTGGAGCTAAACTTAACCTTCATATTAAAACTACCCTTACCACCGTGGCTACGGTGTGTCTATAAATTAGTAGAACATGTAAAACATTGGTTTTGGATGTACAATTCAATAAATTTAATTCAAGCTTCAATCAGTTGAATTATTTTCTGTAGTGAAAGTAATCTTTGTTTTGTTCACAGTCAATGCTTGGTCACAGAAAAAGGGAAGTGCTCTATTCAGTAAAGCTCCTGAAGTAGACGATGAGGATGAAATGTTGAAGTTAGTATTGCAGGAAAGTCTGAAAACGGCTGAGAGGATAAAAAAAGACAGCGTGAACGGTAAGGTTGTTAGTGTTCTAAAAACTGCAAATTTCCATGTAATGTATTTGTTGTATTTCACCTCTAATTATCACATACAGATTTCATCATCCAATGTACTGGTTCTTATTGCCTCATAATGATGTTTGACAAACAGGTAAAAACTTTCCAAAACAGATTTTGTTTTAGAATTCTCTAGAAAACAATAGTTTTATACTAAAAATCCAATATATCTCAAAATGGCCTTTTTGTGCTAAACAAGAAAATGTGTAATTTATGAAATTATGTATTTTCAACAAAAATGAAATCTAAAAAGCTAAGATTATAAACAGTTAAGGGAAAATTGAAATGTCTAATTTAAGTCTTCTTGAATATCATGAATTCTTTACTGTTCTAGATTTTTTTCCTCCAATAGTGATTACTAGAATATTACTAATAGGCAAATTACAATCAATTTTGGGTCATAACAAGAAATTTAAATAACTGAACAGCCAAAACGTTGTCTCAAAACAGTAACAGGTGCTGAGCTTGTGTTATGTGCAAATATTTCTTTATTTTATCTGCAAGTGACAAAAACAACGAATTAAGTGTGCCATTTAATGATTGGAATTTGTTTAGCCTGATAATTCAAGATACAGCTTTCCTAATTATTTTAGATTGGATGGTTTGCATCAGTTAGTTCATTCATTTTGTTATTTTTAGGTATACATGGAAAAAATCAATGATGAAACAAAATCATGATTTGTAAACAATACTACCATTCATGAATTAATATTGTTAATAATCTGCTGCCATTTCACACATATCAAATCAAAAATATCTTTACCCCATTGAAGAAGTATTTATTGATGCCCCTGCCAGTACCGATAGCAGCAATTAAATCAAGCAAAAATCCAAGACTGGTTAAAGCTTTCTAAAACAAAATCAATAAAAGATAGAGCATTGATTTTTTTACTGCTGTGCTGTAAAATCTTCAATGAGTATACTAAATTCCATAGTTTGTAATAAAATTATAAATTGAAAATATTTGTTAATTTTATGTGCGTGTGTGTGTGGCGCGCCGCGCGCGTGTGTGTGTGATGTGTGAATAATGTATACATACATTTTTGAACTTTTTGTAAAGAACATTTTCATTTTTTTTTTTTACTTTCTAATTAACTTTAACATAGTTTACCTAAGATAAGAATGTTGTTTTTTAAATAAATACAAATGTTCACGAAAATATCACAAATAATAAGTTTAAAAATAAAATAAAGGTAAATATTACGAGTAATGTTTTTTTGTTTTGCTGGACATTTACTCAAACTTCTTGTTTCCTATAGAATTTGGTTTTTATTCATTGTTCCCAAAATTACTATTCAAATAATTAAATGTACTTTACAATTGGAAAATAATCTAATTAACCTTAATTCTGACGTTCAAGCTCTTACCCGCGTACGAACCGTAAATCTACAAACTGTTTTCGAGCACTGGAAATAAATATGGCTTAATATGTGAGCACTTCCATCACTATCACAGCAAAAGTAACAAGTCAAAGTCAAAGTCAAATATCTTTATTACATGAACATTAAGTAACAGTAATTTTGTCAAGTTTTACAATAGAATATAAAGTAAGATATACATATACATATAAGAGAGAGAGTTTATACAGCTTCCTTGAACTCTTCTATGTTGTAGATTCTCTTCTTAAGAAGGAAATTTTTGAGTGGTTCCTTTAGTGCATTTCCAGTTAGACTTTGTAAGTTCTCCGGTAGTAGATTTCTAAATTTTCTTCCTGCATAGGATGGTTTTTTCTCAAAAAGTGCTGTTCTATGCTGAGGCAGTATATATCTAGAGGCGTGGCGGGTAGGGTAGTTGTGGACATCTCCAAGGGTTTGCAGATTGAGTCGGGAAACATGTATGATAGATTCATAAATATAAAGAGCTGGTACAGTGAGTATCCCCAGAGTTTGGAATGCTTCTCTGCAGCTTTGTTGAGGCTCAAGATTGGCAAGGGATCTAATTGCTCTTTTTTGCAGTATCAGAATCTTATTCAGATTTCCATTAGAAGTACCCCAGATGATTAGGCCATATCTTATATGAGACTCAACAAGCGCATAGTACGCAGCCTTAGCTGCTGCTTGAGTACAAACTGTTTTTTATAACGTTTTCATAACGTAAATTCCAGTGCATATCTTGTTGGAGATAGTGTTTTACATTTTCAGTCCACGAAAGTCCACTGTCAAGTGTTAAGCCCAGAAATTTGACTTGGTTGAGGACAGTTATATCTGGGACATCTGCAGGTATTCCTTTTTTCTTGCTAAAGTGCACTTGTGTTGTCTTTTCAGTATTTAATGCCAGGTCATTTGATACACTATACTTAACAGCTCCTTGTAAAGCTGTTAGTGAGTTAGTGGATAGTTTCTTCCGTAGAGTCATTTTTAACAAGGAGTGTAGTGTCATCTGCATACATTATACAGTCAGTACTATAGTTTTTCAATAAAAAGCTGGAAGTCATTGGTGAATAGTATAAAAAGTATGGGGCCAGTAAACAGAAGTCTTGTTATTTTACAAAAAATAACAACAGAAGTCAGCAGGTTTTTTACATCTATTACGATCAATCTCACACTAAAAAATAAACAGGTA
>NW_025783467.1:0-45405 GCF_021130785.1 Homalodisca vitripennis
TCTTTTGGTCATTAAATTGTTTACAAATTCTCCCACTGCTCAGAAAGTGTTACCAGCGTGTTTTTTGGAATTAATTTATGATTTAAAAAGTTTTTTCGCGTTTGATAATTTCAAGAGCAGAGATTTGACTTTTAAAAATCATGTTAACATTAATTTTGGAAAATCTAGATCAATGGTCTATTTTTTTGTGTTTTTACACAGTTTATTTTCTTTTCTCAATTTTTTTAAGTATTGTTTCAGTAATCCACGGCCTTTTTGTTTTAGCTTTGGATGAAATTTGTTCGATATTGTTATATCTTTCCGTATTTTGCTGAAAATGCAGATTATTTTAAAATTGAATAAAAAAGATGTTGAAACAGCATTGTTCTACCAATCGTTTCCAATTTAAAAAACCACTAACTCCAGGTCTTTTGTGTCATCAACGCAGTTTTAAACCATTGTAAATTTATTTTTTTAACAACAGTTTTTTCTGTAGATCCTATAGTTGGGCTTTTCATTTGAATTATGATAAGGGCTACTAGCTTATGATCAGTAATTATTTACTGTTGAAAAGATTAGGGTTTGAAATTGCTTAAACATTTGTGTCTTTCAAAAATTTGATCAATATTAGTAGAAGAATCCCTTAGTTATTCTAGTATAAATTATCAATTAAAAGGAGTAAAACTATATTGTTATACGATGAGGAGGATAAATAGGCGTCTGTGTCTGTATTTGATTTGTTTTATATTCAAATATTTAAATCGCCATTAAATTATTGAATTGGGTTTTTAAATCTACTAAAAATAGGTTCTAATTCAGTTAAGAAGTTGTTAACAGTAAATCGTTTGTGTGTTTTTCTATAAATTCCAATTAATGAAAAAGGTTATATCGTTTTAAAAAAATAATTGTTATAATAATAAAACATCTGCAGTTGTCATAACACAGTCTACTAAAATTAGGCTTTAATTCTGTTGTTAATTTATAAACTATACTACTCCTTCTGATCTATTTATATACGTTAACAATAAAAGAAAGAAGAATTAGTTTTGGGATTTCAAAGTAACATTTTTCTTCTTCGCAAAAACCAAGTCTCGGTTAAGACTATCACATTCTATGTTCTCGTTTTAAAGGTTGAATATAAGTTAAAAAGATGTTAAAAGTTTTTCGGAGACTTTCTAATATTTTGATTGAATTAATAAAACACTTTTTATAATTATCGACTTTCAAAAAATGTTTAGTCTTGAGTATCAAAGACATACATGACATTTTAAGCTCCATAAGGGTTTGTTATATTAAAAGCCAGTAAAATCAAAACAAAAAAAAATAATTGGCCTAGCAAATAAATAGAAAAAATTAGTCTCTAACATAACAGGTAATAATTAAAATTGTTAAAGGTATTAGCAGTTTAGCTGCTTGCGGCCAGATTCTTAGCTTACTTGTAGTGGTCTCTAGATCGGGCTGCGCTGATCAATTTTTTTGCACCTTTCTCCGTTCTTCCTTCCGCACAATATATTTTGCCGTCTCTACTCCAGGACGTACTTGAAGCCATGTTTTTGGCAGCTTCCTTGGTTTTTTTAGCCAGAATAAGCAAGAGGTGTTCTCTAAGGTGAAAGATGTTCGTTTTACAAACACCTTTGGCAGAGCTCTTGAATCCTGGGTTTGATCTTGTTGAGCATTAGGGCCCGCATGCTCTTGTATTCCCATGATCCAGGTGTCCCGCTCTTCGTCAGCTTGGTCGAAGAACCTTGCGATGATGGGTGGTGTTGTTCAGAGTCCTCTTCTTGTGTGAGGGATGGGATGCGGTGGGCTGCGGGACGATATTCTCCTTTTTGAAGTTCAACCCCCATAGCCTCAGCGACACTCTTTCCAAGACTCTGAGTACGTTTTCTCCCTGGGTTTCGGGAATGGCCAATCCAATCTCGACATTCTAGCCTTCTTGAGTACTGTTCCAGGTTTCTCACTCGTACGTGGAGGGCCGGAGATGTCCCCTCGGTAGTTCTTGGTTCTCTCATTTTTTTAATTGGGGTATTTTTCCGCCTGGATCTTTTTTAGTTCTTTCGATTAATTCACTCAATGACAGTGTTCAACCTTTTCCATGGAATTCGGTGAGACAAAGACTAAGCGAGTGTGCGGTAAGCTCGCGAACGTTGGTCAGCGGTATTCTTTTTAAACTTCTTCGAGCATTTCTTTCTTAAAACCTTCCGTATGGTGTTGATAAGAACTTTTAGTCAAGATTGATACCTTTTCTGAATTTACCGCTGGCCATATACAATTACCAAGCACTCTTGCCCCACGGGTTTTTGAGGCGCACGTGTCAGGTGGACATATGGTCCGCAACTTTGCAGTACCACCTAAGCACATTGTTCTTCTCCACTCGGAAGGTAGCAAACGCTGCAGTTCAACCGGGCATGTTCAAAATCGATCACTGATAACGGTTTATTATTAGTGAATTGTAATACGAAGGTGAACATGTACGAACAGTTCGAACGGCACACGTGGAACGAGTTGACCTTGAGTCTCGGGAGCTGTATTATTACTTCCTTAGTTATTGGTTCCATTAAATTTAAAAGGAAACATTAAAAAATTTATGAGTGTGATATGCAGTAGAAATGAGTTCCTTTTTGTAAATATAGTAAATATGGTAACTAACGTGTAGGTTTAATTCATCGTCAATGTTTATATATATATATATATGTGTGTGTGTGTGTGTGTGTGTGTGTGTGTGTGTGTGTGTGTGTGTGTGTGTGTGTGTGTGTGTGTGTCTTTTTGTTTATTTTAGTTACTGCAACATGATGTAAAAGATTTATTGAATAAATCAGTGTAATGTACTAGTTTTGTAGAAGTTTATGAAAACGGGTAATTTCACAAAAATTATCCACCATTCATTAATATTAAATCTGCTCTAACTATATCCATACCATCAAAAACGTGTGTAGAAACAAGCTTAATACTAGAAACTTGACGAAATAATATATTACGGTGAAATGAATTGGCAGATATAATACATAATAGCACTAACGTTTTAGTTTTATAATGTTCTAAATAAATTAACACAATCAATTAATATAATAAAATAATACGAATGTCAGTATTACGATTTAGTTACAAATTACTACCATAAATGGAAATATACTCTCAGCCCCAAATCGCACCACATTTGGCAGAATGTCTCAGGAGTCCAGGAAATGTTCTCAGGATCTCGTGAATTTATCATGAGAGATATCAGTCACCCTACGCAACCTTTCACTGTAACGCCGGTGAACTTCATTACCCTTAATGTCGCTTAGAATACTCTCAGTCTTTTCCTAGTCTTAGAATACAATGAAATATAATTATGATTTATTGCCGTACTTTTAAATTTTATTTATTTCTTATTTTCATTATTTTTTTATTATTCTTCATTATTATATTTCATTATCATCAAGGCTGCAATTCTACAGTGATGTTTCAAAAACAGTTCCGATATTGTTAGTAATTTTAAATAAATATACCTTTTTAATATATTCATGCTTCTACCAAATTTATGATACTTCTAATTTTTGTTTAGGGATAACTAGAGCAATGAATAATTTCTCCGATACTTAGGTAACATTATACAAAATTAAGGTGAAATTAGAAGTGGAATCTTTTAATGTCAACTATTGTTAAAACGAGACAAACCTTCGAATCATCATACTTTATTACCTTATTACCTTAAACACTCTCTTTCTCTGCGTACTGTTTCTGAAGATCAAGTATTTACCGATTACCGGGTATACAATTTAACTATAGCAAAAACCTAACGCAGTAAAGTAGAGTTAAGCTTGTTTTATGTTTTTAAAAACTGGTTTACGAAATACGCCATCAAATTAAGAACAAATTTGAATGGCTCTGACTTATGTAAATAATATTTCAACCAAAGGAATAATAATAGGCATCTAATATAGTCTTACATTATAAAAAAAAAACTATTCTATTCTATTCTAGGCTAATGTAATTTACTCATAAAAACATAATTGTGAGCCTAGACATTTTACATGGTCTATTATTATTTGTTAATAGTTGTAATCGACACAGTAAAATTTAAAAGAGCCATCCTAAAGATTTATAGCTTTTAGCTAATGGAAAGGTTTTCAATTTACAAATTTCAGTTGGTTTGTGGAGGCGGCCAGGTCATCTATATGATAATACGACGTCGGCTGGTTACTGACTGATGAATCTTAAAATATTATTCTAAGTGAAAGTAATGTCAAAACCAGTGGGGTATACATGGATTTCAAATAGCTGCCTTTACAATATATAATGATTTTGTATCGTTGTATATTGTCTCTCCAGTCAATGTTTAACGATGCAATCAAGACAGTCTGTGATTAGTTTGTTGTGACTGAAAATTAAAATGTAGTATTATTATACAGACTAAATTATTTAAGATATTGGAACAAATATATTACTATCTTAAGCAACAAAAACCTTATTGATTTCAATCTTACTTTACCACAAAAACCATTTTAAAAATTATTCCAGTGAATGTGATACCCATGCCGATGAAGATCACACTCTTTAAATTTGCCACATTTGCACATTACTCGAATATACACCGAGTAAAAAGACTTATTAATTAAGCAGAAAAAATCGTAAAACTGCGAGTATTTATTTTTTACTTTTTGAATAAGTTGACTTATTTTATTTTTTTATCATCATAGTGTAACTCTGGAATGGCTACAGATATATAGGCGATATTGTTTGCAGGCGTTGTTAGTCCGGAAACAGAGATATTGACACGATGGCAAAAAATCCATTAGATATCGACTCTACCTATTAGCAAGTTCTACAGATCGGAACCTGTAAAGAAAAGGTTTTACAAACATATTCATAAAAAAATATCTAATAGTTACGTCCTAAGAAGTTTAAATGGGCATTATAAACAAATTTTAAATCAAACAATATATAAGGACAATTTTTATTATTCAAAATATTGCTATTAAAGTTCCTCACTCTCCCATGTATTCAATAACAATGTTATTTGTATAGGTAGCACAATTTTAATTTAAAATTACATATATTTTCAGGAAGTATTGCAAGAATTAATAAAAAATTGTCTATAAATTTGGTTTATTACTTTTTTGTCATATCCTCCGGTTTGCTGTCCTGATGCGATGTCACGAAGGTATACACATAAGTCCGCTACTCTGCTACTGCACACAACTGAGACTTTTGGGTGCCGAGGTTCCCTCTGGCCCCGTTTGCCCCTCTATAGACAACTTGGACACCCCGGGTGTTGAGGATCGATTTAGGCGACGAGTTTACTCACGTGGACTGGGCGTCCACAATAAGCTGGCGATAAACATAATCTCGTGACATAGTGTGAGAACAGCTTAGCTTCCGTACATCTCCCAAATACCGACCCAGCCCGACAATTGTAGTATCTCAGCAGTATCTAATTAAAATGAAAAAACCTACCTTGATAATGATTTCGAGATCAATTTATGAGGGATTTAACATGAATTCACATCCTCATCACGTTTTTGACACGCTACTCTATCTAAGAGATCTGTGAGATAAAGGGAGAAAAGCTAAAGGATTTTTCAATAAAATCTTTTTTATAATGGGCCTATTTATTTTAAAGACAATTGAGGAATCCATGACTCTCAATTTCACTTAAGGTAATATATTAATAAAATGTACAGAATATTTACCAAGCATCAAATTGAATTGGTCCGGTACGTTCCTGAAAATTGTAGTGGTATCGAGCATAAAAACTTACTGAATTACATGTAAACATTATTATTTTCAAAAATGAAAACAATATATTTATGAAGGTTGGAAAAACTTTATTCATAAAGCCCTTATTCAAAATTTTAGAATTGTAATTACATTTAATAAGTATATTTATATATGCATCGGATAATTATAAATATATAAAGGTTTAAAATATAAAAAAATTACTTGTGAAAAGGTGTTAAGACGTCAGATGAGTATTTAGTTTCTTTTCCGTTGTGATGGACGGAAGTCAACTGCACGTTGGGCGCCACGACACACATAAGTTCATTATATCTAATATAGTTTAAGACTTATGAAAACATCAACATCAATTATGTCTTTTAAAGACTATACGATATCGTCTTTTTCCATAAGTGATATTATAATCATCATACCATATCCGTGTATGTTTTAAACCTTAAAGTCTTTAATTTATGTCGAAATTTAAACATTTAAACTGCTAGTAATAATTTGAAAGAAGCTGATTTTTCTTGTCGGAGTCGAAATAAGAGAAATAGGAAAAATAAAAGAAAAAAGTTTCGGGAAAGATTTGTGTGTTTATATTCATAACTCGAAGTTTTAAGATAGTTTTAAGGTTAGCTAGTTTGGTGATACAAGTCTCCTATTTCACTTAAAAAACTTTAGCTAAAAAGCAACACAACATAAATAACAGCTTTGTCACTGTTCTTTTTTCCTGTCGTGTAATATAATGGGAAAATTTAATTACTCTTTCATTACAATCCAAGAGAACACTGCAGGCTGCTTTCTCATTTAAATCTATTTAATTTCCATTTTCTCATTAATTTCCTCTTCCCTTATTTTCACATAAAAGTATTACAGTTATCCCCATACAATTAATAATGGCTGCTTAAAAAACCAATTACGACATATACCTTTTTATGTCGATTAGCATAAAGCTGTATTATGAACGTTCTAACATACTGCACCTTTTTTAATATATAAGATGTTACCATTTACGTAATCAATAAAACTCTATTAAATGGAATGTAATTCAGAGGTTGTAAAAATTAATTAAATTTCTGAGATTTCCATGTAGTTTCATTGTAGTTTTTGTCGTTTATTTCCTGTAATTATGTATAGGGTCAAAATATCATAAAGATAACTATGGTAATTATTATGGTTGGAAATATTATTGCATAGCAAGTTTCTTTGGGGACTATAAATATAATTTTATTTTGTATGGTATTCAAGAAACCCCTTAATAATATTAATTTACACTTTAGTGTTAATAAAGACAACACACTGTCTAAACTCTTAAAATGCACATTTTAAGGCTGTATTAACAGTAAGTTTTTTTACCTTATTACACTCTCCGAGGGACTAAAATCTCTGATGATTAAGGACGTAACGACTTAAATTTTTCGTGGAAGCCATATATACATAAATAAGTGAAATAACATGACTAATAAATCTGCAGGGGTTGCCCAAGTTAGTTTCTACATCCACCTCTCCGCTTATGAGAGTAAGTTGTGATTGACAATATTCTGTACCACAACGCTATAACACCAATGACAACGTAAATCAAATAATAGTGTGACCAGACCATCTGGGCCACTGATTGAAACTGTTTAGTAAGTAAAATACAGAAACTCTGTTACAACTGTATTCTCCCTATTTTGTGACAAAAGAATTCTACAAAATAATTTGAACCCCTAAAATAATTCGTTAGTGTTGTTTCAGGGAGCGGGGGCTATTGTTGGACAATTTTTAAATCTAAAATTGGGGCGTGTGGTACCTCATTGTAAAAAGTATTTTGTAACAGATCATTAAAAGATACGTTGTAAATTAATTTTGACGTAAATTTAAATAGTGTAAAAAAAATCTATAAGAAAATTGTGACAGTTATTATTGTTACTTTATTGAATCATTTTTGAATCATATTGAACTATAAAGTTCTGTCCATAAAAACTTTTAAATTTAAAAATTATTCACATTTTTAAAATGTAAAAATGGTTTTAAACTAACTACAAAATATTAATTATAATCCTATAGTTTGCATTACACTAAATTAAAGGTAGTAAAACACTAAATGTAGTGTACGAGGGGCTCGTATTTAAGGGCTGTAAAGACGCATTTCCGCATGTCTGCCTATCCGTACGGTATCTCAAAAACAAAGTAACCTAAATGAATAATATGCTTTTACGGGTAACCATATGTGATTTATAGAATAAAGAAATGTTTCAACAAACTGAGTACAATATTATGATATTTTTATATGTTACATAGTAACTCATGAGGATATTTGAAATGGGCTGTCAATTTAAAATTATGCATACACCCTCATTAAAGCCTTTTACTACAAGTGGTATATATTTCAACAGCAAATAAACCTTTACCAAATCATACTTTTATGTCATACATATTTCAGTATATGTAGTGTTTCTGTATAGAAATGTTTATTTTTTTTTAATAATAACCTTTTGATCAAAAATATATTTAGCACAGTTAACTGTTTATTTTGCCACTTTAATTTTTTAACAGAAACATTATAGGTTTTTAAAAGCTTGGGTGTAAATAGTAACAATTCACACGAGTCAACCTGGACAGAGGACGATTAATATTATAAATCCCTCTCAATTAATTAAATAACTTTATAGAATTGGTTTTCATTAATGAAATATGAAAATGAGTGGTTTGATGTATAAAGTGTCAGTGTCAGATGGCAGGAAACAAATGATCGTTTCTCCTCTTTCGGCCGGTAAACTCACAATATTGCCTTGGCTCAGATATTTATGGAAAATCATACTACATACATTGTACCCTGTTATTTTTAAAATGTCCAATAAAAAATATGGATGTTATGTGAAATATGTATGTTTTAATAGTTTGTCATAATACGACACGAAAAGTATCCTAGTTGTTCTCAGTGATTCAAACAGGAACTTTTTGCTCATCGATCATAAAATTATGGTAAACTTTTAAAATATATGTGTCATTATAAGATTTCTGGGGACTAAAATCATATGATCTCCAAAAACTGTTGGTTTTTGAATGCATTATATGGCAATATTATGCCATATAAAAATATGTTTATTTATGAATATAAACAAAGCGTTCATATCTTATATATATATATATATATATAAGTAGATATGAATATGCCGGTTCTAGACCACTTTTGGGACAGACAGAAAATCAATGTAAAATACTGTCCATTGAACCATAAACAAATCTAATAAAATCTAACAGGAAAGCACGAATGTTAAATAACCGAATCTTTAGCTGTTTTACTGTTCAATGTTTTGCTTCTACATTTATAAGCTGTTTTAATGAAAAAAATCAAAAAATCTTAATAAAAAATCTTTATTCTACAAAGTTAATTGTAACACAGTCTTTATCTTTAATAGTCTTCTTTCCAGTAACAATCAAGTGTAATTTTTCATTTTTGTTTAATTCTTTAATCTTTTTTTCATCCAAAACAGTCAAAAATCTGTTCGGCAAGTGTACTTTACAATCTTCCCAACTCGGCAATTATTGTAAACCCGAATTTATCTTTCATTTTCTCCAAATTCAAGATTCTATGTTTCTTTTTTTCTTCCAATTCCACTAATTTCTTATATTCTTTGAATCTTAGTTCACCAACCTTATTCAACTCTTGTAACAGCGCTGCCATTTATTATAGAAAAATCTTTTACTAAACTAAATTTAGTTAAAAGATTTTTCTATAACAAATAGAACAATCTGAAAACATTTGACCAGAAATTGTGCTGATTTGTGTCAAGTTGTCACAAAAATCACCACTTCTTCTCAAAATTTTAGTTTACAAATTTTTGCTCTTTAAATATGGAGCGGAAAAAGATAGAGTGCCCATACTGCAAAAAAGACATTTTTGAACATCACTATACTCGTCATTACAATTCGAAAAAATCATTTGAAGAACAAAGAAATTTATAATAAAGAACTAAATTATTTGAGGACTTGGGCTAAAGAGAATCAAATCGATGGTCACGAAAAGATGTACAATATAGAAAAATTGCGTGAATTAAAGAAAAGCTTTAAGGAAGATAAAAAAGATCTCAATCTATTTAATGATGAAAAAATTCAATCAATCGCTGAAAAATTGTCCTTAGAAACAAACGATAAAACTAAGTCTGAAAATGATCGAAGAAATTGATAAAACTCTTAAAGTAAAATCCGAAAATATCATTGATGTAGAAGTTTTATCCTCAATACACGGTCTTTTCAAGCAATACATTTTAACAAACTTGAACGACAATTCCATGTCAATTTACAAATATCTTTCAATTATGCGGTCAGAAATTAAAAGTTTAATCGAGAAATTTCAAGAAAATGTTAAAAATATGAAGGGCTATCTCTCTTTGGAATGTGAATACGAACGAACTTTAGTGAATGGTGAACCGCAAACATGTCTAATGTATTTTACTATCAAAGCAGACGAAATCTTTGACGTAAAACGACTTTATTACTAAGCAATTTAATAAATTAACACATCGAGAACAAACGAATAATCCAAATAAAGGTTCCGGATGGACATTTAAAAGTTGTAAACAACTAGTTTTGAGCCTTAATAAACATGAATTTATGAACGCAGGATCATATATCGATTTACCAAAGGAAATCAAAGATAAAAAAGCTTGTGTAAATATCAAAAATAAAGATGATTATTGCTTTATTTACTCTATCCGATGCGCTATTGAAAAACCCGAGACTCATGTTGACAGAGCAAAACAATACGAAAAATTCGTGAACGATGAGATATTTTCTGGATTCGACTATCCTATGTCTTTAAAAGATATACAATTATTTGAAAAACGAAGCAGCAAAGCAAAGTACAAGTATCCGAAAATGTCTGTAAATGTCTATACTTTTGATGAAAAACTACACATAGTACCGTTGCAAATTTCAGAAGTTTATGACGCCAAGTTAGAAGTTGATTTATTGTATGTTAAACAAGATGATAAATCCCATTATGTTTTGATAACAGATTTAAGTAGATTAGCGAGTTCACAGATATCAAAAAATGCTCACAAGACGTTCTTGTGTCGAAGATGTTTAAGCCATTTTTACAAATCTGGAGATTTAACAGATCACTTAGAAATTTGTAAAAATCATGAAGTTTGTAAGCCAATTATGCCATTTCCAGGTCAAACAACTAAATTTACTAATTATCAAAAGAAATTTAGCCATCCGTACGTTATTTATATGGATTTTTTAAAGCATATTAGAGAAGATTCCCACATGCAAAAACAATCCGCAAAAATCGACTACAACCAAGATTCAGAAGCATATTCCTTATGGTTTTTACTCTATATTTAGTGTCTAATGTGACCAATCGTATGTACAAGCCGATATGTTATCGAGCAAAAAATGAAGAAGAGTTGCCGAACGTTCCTGCAAAATTGTTTGAAGAACTCAATAAATTATCGAAGTACATAGCTAAAAAATATAATTCAAAGAACATGAAGCCCATGAAATTGACTGACGAAGAAGAAATTTCGTATCAAAATTCAAATCTTTGCCACATTTGTGAAGAAATATCGTATCAAGACACTGAAAAAACTTTAGGGTTTTTACCAGATAATTGGAGTTCTGCTTATGATGCATTCAAAAAATGCAGAGATCACTGTCATTTGACTGGAAAAATTTCGAGGTGCAGCTCATAGAATTTGTAATCTGAATTTGAAATTTCCTCAGAATATTCCCGTTTTCTGTCACAATATGTCTAATTACGATACGCATTTGTACATAAAAGAATTGGCAAAACAATACGGTAATGTTGATTTGATTGCAAACACCGATGAACGATATATAAATTACTCTGTAAATTCTGGATACGGGTATGAATTTGATGGTGGCAAACCTAGAAAGTTCATAAAATTCTCTTTCGTAGACACGTTTAGATTCATGGCCTCGTCTATAGAAAAGTTAGCTAAAAATCTAAAGAGAGAAGACTTCAAACATACAAATCATTTTATACAAGATGGAAGAATATTGAATGAGATAATAGAAAGACAACCAAATGACGACGACGAGATTTTTAAAATTCTATCTGGGAAAGGTATATTTCCTTACGAATTTATCGATAGTATTGAAAAACTTGATTACACAGAAGAGCTGAAAATTCAAGATTTCTATTCACTTTTGACAGACGAGAGCATATCTGAGAAAGATTTTCAACACTACTTAAATGTTTTGGAACAAATTAAAAGAGAAAAATCTAGGAAATTACTCTGATCTCTATAACATTCAAGATGTTCTATTGCTCGCTGATATCTTTGAAAATCTTTTAAAATTGCTATAAACTCGATCCGGCACACTATCTAACAGCTCCCAGTCTCGCATGGGACGCAATGTTAAAATTAACGAAAATTGAGCTTCAACTGATACACGATTACGATATGTATTTAATGATCGAAAAAGGTATTCGCGGAGGCATTTCTCAGTGTATTAAACGATATGTGAAAGCAAATAAACAAATATTTAAAAGATTTTGATAAGACAAAGCCCGAAAACTATTTACTCTATCTCGATGCAAACAACCTTTATGGGTATGGTCTTATGCAAAAACTGCCGTATAGTGATATCAAGTGGATGGATCCAAAAACGTATACAAAAGAAGAGTGGAAAGAAACAATTTTGGAACTCACTGGTGACGAAAACTATGGCTATATTCTTGAAGTCGATCTTGGATATCCAACAAATTTACACGAACATCACAAGGATTTACCTCTTGCTCCAGAACATTTTAAAAAACAAACTTTGCACAACTCTACTGGATAAAACTGAATACGTTGTTCATTCGAGAAATTTGAAGTTCTATTTGGAACAAGGTATGATTTTGAAACATGTGAATAGAGTTATTGCATTCGATCAGAAGCCTTTTATGAAAGAATACATTGATTTTAACACAAACATGAGAACCAAAGCTACAAGCGACTTTGAAAAGGACTTTTATAAGCTGATGAAACAACTCAGTTTTTGGAAAATCTATGGAAAATGTGAGAAACAGATGTGATATTAAGCTTGGAAATGAAGAATTTTCAATGAAACAAGCTAAGAAAACAAATTTCAAATGCTTTAACATCTTTGACGACAACTGTATAGCGAGTCACATGTACAAACAAAAGGTTAAATTTAACAAACCGATTTACATAGGATTTTCAGTTCTCGACCTCTCAAAATTGCTAATGTACGAGTTTTATTACAACAAATTAAAGAAGTTTGATCCAGATTTGAATCTGTGTTACATGGATACAGACAGTTATTTTCTAGAATTGAAACGAGATCCTTTTAAAATTATTAAAGAAAATATAGATGACTTTGATACAAGTGATTATCCAAAAGATCATGAATGTTTCACTACTAAAAATAAGAAGGTAATAGGGAAATTCAAAGATGAGTTAAATAGCGAAGTTTTAGAAGAATTTTGTGGTTTAAGGTCTAAGATGTACTCGTACAAATATCTAGATAAAAAAACCCAGTTAGGTGTAAAGGAATTAAGAGAAGCGTTGTAAATAAAACAATAAATATCGAAAACTTGAAGAGATGTTTGTTCGAAGATAAAGAAGAATTTAGGGAGATGACAGTCATCAAAAGTTATAAACATGAGTTGTACACTGTTACCATAAACAAGCTGGCACTGAACGCTAAAGATGATAAGAGAATTGTCCTAGAAAATAAGATCGATACAGTACCGTATGGCTATGAAGCAAAATCTGATATATTAGACGAATTAAATAAACTTGGAAACTTTGATATGTAAATGGAAGATGATTTAATTCACTGTCACAAGTGTAAAAAGAAAACGAAAAATATAGATTAAAAAATCGTTCAAACTCAAAATGGATTGTATAGAATTGCTGCAAAATGTTCAAAATGTAAGACAAACAAGAGTAAGTTTATAAAGAATCCAAATCCAAAACCTGTTAAGCAAGAATTGAAGACTAAAGATGAGATAGAGATTGAAGCTCGAGAAATTCATGCACCAGTACGAAAAAAGTTTTAAAAAGAGAAAAAATTATAACATTAGGAATTGACGATTTATGGGCAGCAGATTTAGTTATAATGTCTAACTATTCAGATCAAAATGATGGATTTAAGTATATGTTAAATGTTATTGATACTTTCTCAAAATTGCTTGGTCAAGAGCTATCAAAAGAAAAAACGGCAAGGATATTTCAAAAGCTTTCGAAGATATAGTAAAAGATGCCATAAGGATCAATCACAAACCTCCTAACCTACTTCATACAGATAAGGGTTTAGAGTTTAAAAATAAAGAATTTAACGATGTTTTGAGGAAATACAACATTAAGATTTATCATACTGAAAACGAAGAGAAATCAAGTATTGTAGAGAGATATAACAGAACTCAAAATGAAAGAATGAAGGTTCTTTTTGAGATTAATAAAAACTTTAAATGGATCGATATTCTTCAAGAAATCGTAAAGAAATATAACGATACTGTTCATAGCACAATCAAAATGAAGCCTAAAGACGTAGATAAAGATGCAGAAAAAGAGTTATTAGAGTCGGTTTTCAAGTATGTTCCACCTGAAATTCAAACGAAAACTAAATTTAAAGTCAATGATCATGTAAGAATTGTTAGTAAAAAACAAACATTTTCGAACAAATATAAGAACAATTGGTCAAGAGAAATCTTTGTGATTTATCAAATTAATAACACAGATCCTGTAACTTATAGTATAAAAGATTTAAATAATGAAGAAATAACCGGAAAGTTTTATGAATATGAATTGAAGAAGTCAAAACTGTAATATAAATTTTCTATATATAAATGGCGCATCAAAAGAAATGTTCAATGTGCAAAGAATTAAAAGGTTTTGAAGAATTTTATAAAGATAAGAGTAGAAAAGATGGAATTATTTATAATTGTAAAGATTGTTATAGGAAGTATCATAAAGAGCTGTATGATAAAATAGAAAAATTAACTTTGGAAGAGAAAGAATGTCTTAAATGTAAAGAAACTAAAAAAATTTCAGAGTTTAATAGTGATCACTATAGTAGAGATAAGAAAGACTCCTATTGTAAAGATTGTGTAAAGAAGAATCACCATAGATTATATTATGAAGATACTCAATGTGAATGTGGAAGAACTATAAAATGGTTAAATAATTATCAAAAACATTTACAAACAAAATATCATAATTCAAGAGTTTAACATTTTCATCGTGTAATAATTTTTTCTATATAAATGGAGTCTCAAAAGAAATGTACAAAGTGTCAAGAAGAGAATAGAAAAGACTGTTATTGTAAGGAATTATACGATAAAATGAACAAATTAACTTTAGAAGAGAAAAAGTGTTACTTTTGTAAAGAAATTAAAAATATTTCTGAATTTAATAACTGGCAGTATAGTAAAGATAGAAAAGATGCTTTTTGCAAAGATTGTGCTAAAAAAATTTTCAGCGAAAGTTATAAAAACGAAATGCCTTGTGAATATGAAAAAAAGATTTTACAATGGTTACCTAGTTATGCTAAACATTTACAAACAAAATATAATAAATCGAGAGTTTTTAGTAAAATTTAGAAACATTTTCATCGTGTAATTTAGATATTCTATAAATCAGTCGAGATTCTGCCATATTTGTAGTAAAATGATTTCCGTTGTATAAAATATTCAAAGATTCTTTCATTTGGTTGTAGAGATTTATACTATTTGGATCTCCATGTGTTAATAAAATTTCCATTTCTGGGTAATCAATTTCAAGTTCTTTCAATCTTTTCGGTATTTCTCTCTTTTGAGCTCTGATAACGTAATAAGGCCATTCCCACATGTGATTCTTCTTAATTAACACAAAAACATGGTGTTTTTTCTTATCAAAATCTTTACAAACAAGATCTGGTTTCATTAAGTCAATTTTTACACTTTGTTTTGCGATTATTTCCGTTTTTATTTCATCTTTAATTTGCAAGTGTTTAACTTCGTCCTCTAAATATTTAATCTTGTTTTCAAGTTTGTACTCACCAAATTTACGAATGCTTGGTAAAACATCTCTCGTAACCCATTGTTGAAAGCTTTTTGCTTCTATTTTATGAGATCTTAAAATTAACGAATAAAGTCCTGATTCATTAATGAAAATAGTATCTTTGTGAATATTTGCGAGGTGGCCCTCGAGGGCTACCTTATCTTTTAGATAAAAGTATTGAGATTTGTCACCTTCATCGACATTATTTCTAATCGCTTTTTTCTGTATTGTTATATTCCAATATTTCTGCAACATCTTTAGCCTTAAACCAAAATTCATTATTTTCGTCAACAATTGTTTAAAATTTCTTTATTATTGAATTTTAGTTGATTATTTCTTAGATCTATGACTGACTCCATTTAGATAGAAAAAATTTAACAAGCAATTTTTATTTTGAGAGACCTGGTTCATTAATAAAAACAGTACAGGGATGAAGATTGTTAAGGGGCCATTCGAATAGACCCTTGTTTTTTAAGTAAAAATATTGAATTTTGTCATCATCATCAACGTTTAATATGATTGCTTGTCTCGTGTTTTCATATTCTAAAATTTCTACAACATCTTTAGCCTTAAACCAGATCACATTGTTTTCGTCTACAATAGTTAAGATATTCGTGTTATCGAATGTAAGTTGGTTATTGAGCATGTCCACAACTGACTCCATTTAGAAAGAAAAAATTTAACAAGCAATTATTTGAGTGTAAAGTCCAGATTCATTAATAAAAATTGAACTAGGATGTAATGTTTGTAAGAGTCGCGATTCGATACCCTTGTCAGAACGTATGTTTTTGAATATTTTCTCGGGGTCTATGGGATAGACTCCGGTGATTTATACATTTAAGGGCTATTTTCTCGTCATTATCGTCATTTTAATCTAATCGCCTCTCATCAATCTTAAATAAATTGTTGTTTTACTCTCATTATTTAATAAATTTCCCTCAGAGTCTTGTATAGTTAGAACGATTTTTTGAATTCTTTTAATATTTTTTCTAATTGGAATATAATCGATTTCATTCGGTTTTTCACTGATTTTTGATCCATAAGCAACATTTGGGAAAAAAGTGTACAAAATTTCAGATTCTTTGTGTAAATGTTCGGTATGATTTTCAAAACTAGGTTCAACGAGATTACAATGTACTTCAATTACATCGAACGGTCTAAATTTTGGCGTTTTATTTCCTAAATATACCTGATTTGGCTCAATAGTTTCTTGAACAATCCCTAACAAATCTACAATAATTGCTGAAAACATTATTCTTACTGGTGATTTTATTTGAATTTTATTAGAGAGATAATTTTTTTGCATTTCAAACTTGTTTTCGTCAAAGTTTAAAGATTTATCTGATTGTTTGAATGTTTTCAGATAATTTTTAAGGGAATTTTTAATTTGATCGAAAGTATAATATCCTTTGTTTAAACCATAGTATTTTGTTATGTTCTTCTCACTAAATCCTATGCAATAAGGAGAACTTTCACTAATATTTATTACAAAATTGTCAGAATAAAAACCGCTTAAACCGATAAAATAATTTGATTCTTCCTCTAAGTGTATAGGATGTTCCAAGTTTAAAACTAATTTAGAGCTTTCTGAAGTCAACTTGAACAGCTTCATTTTCGCAAGCGTTGCTTCAAGATGAAAATCTTCTATTTAAATGGAGAAATTTTTAAAGCAAAAAGATCAGATAAAACTTCAAACGTTTGAAGAAAATAAGAAAGATCAACCAATCAGATTGTTAATTGTTGGTTCAAGTGGATGTGGAAAAACAACTTTATTATTGAATTTCATCTACAATAGGTTGATTCCTTATTCCAATTTGTATGTTTTTAGTAAATCTTTTAGAACAAGACGCCTATAAAAAATTACAAGAAAGATTTGAAAATATTGAGAAGAACTTAAGTAAGAAAATATCATATTTTTTATAATGCTTCTGAGGACATAGTTCCGTTAAGCGAATGTAAAACCCAATTCGTTAATCGTTTTTGATGATTGTATTTTAGAAAATCAAGACGTTATTAAGGAATATTTCGTAATGTCCCGTCACAAAAACATATCTTGTATCTATCTTTTCCCAATGCTTTTCAAAGGTTGATAAACAAGTTATTAGAAATAATTTGAATATGTTGTGTGTTTTTAAGCAAGACGATCACTATTCGAGAAAAATTTACAACAATTATGTGGGATCTGATATGAGTTTTAACCACTTTAATGAATTATGTGATAAAATTTGGAAAGAAGACAACGGATCTAATTTTTTATTAATCTAACTTTGAAGCCTAAAAATGGTAAATATTTGAATAAATTTTCCAATATAAACGTGTGATAATCTAGTTGTTTTCATGTTTTTACGTTCACGTTTACGTTTCGTGTTCTCGTTTTTACGTTCCACGTTCACGTTCCACGTTCACGTTCATGTTTCACGTTCATGTTTCACGTTCATGTTTCACGTTCGTGTTTACGTTTCACGTTCATGTTTTACGTTCGTGTTTCACGTTCGTGTTTCACGTTCGTGTTTCACGTTCATGTTTCACGTTCGTGTTTACGTTTCACGTTCATGTTTTACGTTCGTGTTTCACGTTCGTGTTTCACGTTCCACGTTCGTGTTTCACGTTCCACGTTCACGTTTTACGTTCCGTGTTCACGTTTCGTGTTCACGTTTTACGTTCCACGTTCACGTTTTACGTTCCACGTTCACGTTTTACGTTCCACGTTCACGTTTTTACGTTCCACGTTTAAAATTTTCCTAAATAAATGGCGAACGTAACTTCAGAAGAAGCAAAAAAACTTGATCAAATAGAAAAGAAATTAATCAAAGAATTTAAAGAACAGATTCGAATTGATGAAAAAGAACAAGAATTTATTCAAAAAATTAATCAACCTGTAACATCTGCAATAAAAAATGTTGAGGGCAAAAATTGAAAATGTTTTAAGCGATAATCAAAATTTGATGAATTTGGTTCCAGTTGTACGACAATTTGCTGATATTTCGATACCAGAATCTGAGTTTGAATTGCCAAAATTACCATCTTCAACACCATTTAGACCT
Source organism: Homalodisca vitripennis (assembly GCF_021130785.1). NCBI lineage: Eukaryota > Metazoa > Arthropoda > Insecta > Hemiptera > Cicadellidae > Homalodisca > Homalodisca vitripennis. The sequence continues at coordinate 18,731 of NW_025783467.1, forward strand.
CGAATCATTGAAGACTCTACCATAGTTGAACCAATAAGTCCTGGAACAACGGATATAATAATTGGTGAAATTGGTAAAAAATTTCTTCCTAGAGCAAAGGATGATAAATTTGGTTTGTATTGGGACAGAAAAAAGAAAAGTTTTATGATTGGAAATTTGCCCGTGAATTTTGAGCATAATGATATCATTATTAATGAAAAAACATATGAAGGAACTCAAGGTTTATGGAGATTATTAACAGGCACTGATGTTCCAAAAGACGGTTTATATTCTGAAGAAGACTTGAAAAAGTATACTGAAATTTTATGGAAATCTGATTCAATTTACAAAAATAATGATCCATCAACTAAGAAACCAAAGTCAAGTAAAGGTAAAAAATATCTCAATTTGATTAAACCAATTTGGGAAAAACGAATCGAAGGATCAGGTGTGAGAAAATACAGTGATAATAAGATTGAGTACAGATATATCGACGATTTGACAAAACTCGATGGAATTATTAATTATATTTATGCTCAAGAGAAGGCTGGAAACAACAATTTTTTGAACGAAAAGAAAGCGATTAAAGATTTTATTTCGAACAAACTTGATGAAATGATTGAAAAACCTGATGGAATTAAATATTTAAAACGAGTTTTGCCGGCAATAAGTTCATCTATGATTGAGGGTAGTGGACTTTTGAATGATTTTATCAACAATTTACCTTTTGAATTACACGTACCAACTTATCAGTATCTGGGGCCTGGCACAAAACTCGAAAAAAGACTAAAAAGAGGAGATCCTGGTATAAATAAATTAGATCAAGCTGCTATGGAACACGATATTTTTTATGCAAAACATAGAGACACAAATTCCAGACATATCGCAGATAAAGTTTTGCAAGATAAGGCAATGGATAGATTTTTATCAAAAGATGCTAGTTTAGGTGAAAGATTTGTTGCGCTTCCAACAGCTGGAGCAATGTTTTTGAAGAGAAAACTAGGAATGGGAATCGAAGAGAACTTGAAATTTTAACTATATAAATGGAGGTGAACGTAAACTTCAGCAAAAATCAGAAAGAAAAAATAAAATCCGCTTTTAAGAAGAAAATACCCGTTAGTATTCAATTTAAAATAGATCAACTAAAAAATGGCGAAGATAAGATATTTTTAACAAATAGACAATACAATAAACTCGAAAAACATAAGAAAAACAATAAAGGAACCAGAATAGAATTTTCTTATAATCAGTTGAAAGAACTCAAAAATGGTGGACTTTTGAAAGATTTATTAGATTTTGGAGAAAATATTCCAGTTGTTAAAAATGTTGTTCCTTATGTTCGTAAAGCTGCTCCAATCGTTAAAAAGGATGTGATTCCTATTGTTCGAAACATTTTAAATTGGTTAGATAAAGAGTTGGAAGATGTTACAGGATCTGGATTAGATGAAAAAACTTTGAATTACGTGAAATCAAACATTGAAAAAAAAATTTAAACCTTTAACATTCGGGGAATTGGAAGAAATCTGCAAAAATATTAAACATTTTAGAGGAATCTTCATGAGAGATACATTACCTGAAAAAGTTAAGAAATTTGAATGTGGAATTGTGAATTTAGACTCGATTATGGGAAGTGGAACGCATTGGATTTGCTATTATAAAAATGATAAGATTTCGTTTTATTTTGATTCGTATGGAAGAATTGAGGACAAACCACCTATAGAATTGATTAAATATTTGAAAAAATCAAGCGTTTACTACAATGATTCTCAGATTCAAGACTATAAAGATCCCCCAATTTGTGGTCATTTATGTGTTTTTGTGTTGAATGAACTGAGTGATGGTAAAGATTTTAAAGAAGTTGTTAACAAATTATTGCTTAATAAATATGGATTCACAAAATATTTTTGACGTATTTGGAACACAAATTATTCAAAATGTAGATAATAGTTTGAATTTTGATAGTTTGAGAAATGAGTTTGATAACAAGTTAGAAAATGTATTACAAAACCTTCCAGATTCAGATATGTTTGCTGTCGAGATTGAAGATTTTAAAGCAGAATATGATAACAAACTTGCAAATTTCATGAGTTCAAATGAAGTTGCTGATAAAATAAAAACTTTGGAAAAAGAATTTGATGATGGTGTAAAAAAATTATTTACCAATTTAATGTCTCACATCGAAAAAGCTGATGAAATTACTGAAGCGATCAAAGTTGAAAAGAATTATGTTAGTTTGGCTAATAAAAAAAGAATTGTCGGTGTTCGACCTGGTATTGACAAACATGATGTTGTTGTTATAGAACAAATTTTAAAACCTCTAAAATTATCAGAAAACATCGATATTGTTGATTTACATGATCCGAATGTTAAAAATGCCTTAGATTTTAAAGGAAAAAGAATTAGCGGTGTTAGTAAAGGAATTAATCCATTTGATGTTGTTGTAATGATTCAATTAGAAGATCCTATTAAAATGTTTAATGAACTAAAAACAAAATTACGAGAATCATAAACAGCATGTTAAAGATTTTACAACAGAAGTCTATGACAAGTTAGAAGCCAGAAATAGAAGATCAGTAGACGATGTTGGTGAAATTAATGAAAAACTTACTAATTTTAAAGAGTCTTTTGATAAGTTTAGTTTAGATGCTACGAAAACTTTTGAGAATATTGGTCATAAATTTGTTGAATACAATGATTCTTATGCTGTCAAATTTCAAAAATTAGAAAAAAAACTTAATAATATGGAGGAAGATCTTACTGAAATAGGTATTCGCGTAGGGTTTTATGCACGATAAATTTTCCCTAAATAAATGGCGCTCATATATTGTGTGAGGTGTAAGGCAAAAACTGAAACAAATGATATAAAATACTATGCAAATATCAATGGAGTTAAAAGAATTTCGGGAAAATGTGCTGAATGTAACTCAAAAAAGAGTCAATTTATAAAAACTTGATTTTGAAAATTTTTTCCTAATAAATAGAGATGGCGGGACATTACAGTGCTTTCGATCTTTTTATCATGCAACACGAAAGAGATTTGAAAAAAGAACATTGGGATGACATTTCTCAAAAATATGAATTATCCGAAGATATGATGAGATTATACGTAAACAAATTGAATTGGTATAACATTGCTAAATATCAAACTTTATCATCAGAGTTCATTCAAGAAAATATACATTATCAATTAAAAGATCATATGTCTGTTCTTTGTCTCTATCAACACTTGAGTATAAAGTTTTTGGATGAAAATAAAGATACAGTTGATTGGAACAATATTATAGATAGCGGTTACTATCCTGTGCAAATTTTATTGAAATATGTGACCGAGATCGCAAAATTTAAGGAAGAGAATCCTGAATATGACGAAGTAGATCATTAAAAATGACTCTAATCTTTTTAATTATTTTACTAAAATTTATATCTTTTCTTATAAAAACGTACATTAGATCGATGAAAAAATGATATCTTTCTTATACATGATGTTTAAAATTTCTAAATTTTCTCTTATTAAATGGCGGACTACAGAAAATATGCTAGTGATATTGAAAGGGCGGAGTTTAAAAATTTCTATCCAATTAGTAAACAACATTTGAATGAACCGAATAAAAGAACTGAGTTTAATATTGATTTTGGAGATAACTTTTGCTCGTCTAACTTCCAGTTTTATATTTCTGGAACTTTAACAAAACAAGATGGTCAAGCATATCTTGGAACTGATAATGTTAGATTAATCGATAATTTTATACCGTTTTTATTTTCTAAGATTGAAGTAAGAAAACACAATAAATTGATAGAAGAAGTCGAAAACTGTGGCCAATTAAGCACAATTAAAGGAACTATTTCGTATTCAAAAAGTGATGTTATTTCTCAAACTTCTAATGGCTTTGAATCAGATTTTAAATTTGGTGTTTTTGAAGCAGCTGGAAATTTATCTCATTTTGGATTAGGATTTTTTGAAAATGTTACTATTCCGATCTATAAAGGAGGATTTTATCTAAGTTTTATAAGAGCAGAAGACGATGATGTGATTCTGAAGACTGCAACTGGAAATGTTATGCCTGTTGATGGAAAAATAACAATTACAGATTTTTTTATTAGAGTTCCAATGATTGATTATAAAACCACGAGTAAAATTAGGTTGATTGATGAAATTACAAAAAGTCAAAACATTATGTTTAATTTTCTAGATTGGCAATGTATTGAACAAAAAGGTATTTCCGGAACAACTTATTCGTTCGATATTACAAATATTTATAGAAATATCTTCAATCCCAAGTTCGTTATCATTGGTTTTCAAACAGATAGACAGAATAATCAAGAAAAAAATCCTTCAAAGTTTGATAGTTTGGATGTAAAAAATATCAGAGTAAAATTGAACGGTTCTTATTATCCAAATGAATTACAAAATTTAAACATTTCCGGAGGTCTTTTCAGAATCATGTATCAGATGTATCAAGATTTTAAGAAAGTTTACTGTAATAATAAGGAAATGTATTACAATCCTAAAGAATTTTTAGCGAATAGACCTATTTATGTCATTGATACAACAAAGAGTTTGACAAATATTTCTGGTTCAAAGAACGATATAATTATCAATATGGATTTTCAAAAAGCTGTTACAAACTCGACATGTTATGTGGTTGTGGTTTCTGAGAAATTTTTAGCCTATGATGTGATTAAGAACGATATTAGAGAAATTCAGTAAAATTCACGTTATTTTCACTATTATTCATCGGATAATTTTAAAACTTTACAGAATTGTTAAAGACATTGATATAAGTATTCATTTTTAATTTCAAAAGAATATCTTAAAAAATGGGGATGATATTAACAAAAAACTATTCCAAGGTCATGGACCGGAAGTTATGATTTTAAAAAATACTTTAATATTTACTGATCCTATATACCAAATTTCAGCAAAAAAGCTCCAATAGTTCTCTAGATATAAGAGTTTAAATATAAGGGATGATTGGGGTAGATTTTGAAAATTTTGTTATTTTCATGAAATTTTAAGTTGAACTCGCTTGTTTTTGAAGTTTCAGATTTTTCCGATAAAATTTTTTTATTTTTCTTTGAATATTAAGAAATAGGGGATGATTTCACCCTTATGGATAAGTTAAGTCGAAAGAGTTAAGTATTTACTATATGTGTACCAAATTTCATTAAAATCGGTTGAGTGGTTTTTGAAATATAAAATTATTAATAAATTTGTAAACTAGCAATCCTAATTGAACAACTTACTCGTATATAGCAGAGATATAGCTTATAACTTTCGAGACTCTCCGTAGCTCAGTTGGTAAGACGCTTGTCTTCAAAGCCTGAGGTTCTGGGTTCAAATCCCAGAGCTTCAGGCGCGCTTTTTATTGAGGAAGACATGGTTGTCGTTCAGTGGTTGGGGACAAGTCTTTACACGAGTGGCCATAGTGTAATGACTATAGAACAAGCCGAGTAATGACAACTGTGGTTGGCGCGCCATTTGCTTCCTCACCTTTCCACTTCATTCCTTAATTCCTTCTCTTCCTTAATTCGTACATTCCTTCTCTTCCTTAATTCGTTCATTACATTCATCATTCACATCATTCATTAATACAACATTACACTTACAAAACACCCGACACAAATTCCCTAATTGTATCTCTCCATCAACTTCTACACAGTAGTTACCAAAGAAAAATGAGACTTGGGAACAAAAAAATTCCAGAGTCTAAGACCCGAATTACAGCTCCTAGCCATTAACTTGGTTGGACAGTAGCAGTGCAGGGCCAAGTCTCTAAACAATAGACACCGTAGAAGTTGAATGTGATGTGATTCCCCATAGCGCAAACACGCACACTAACAACACTACACCAAAGACACAATCATTCATTTTGTCTTTTACAATAATTGATGATGTTCATATTATTCTCTTTCATTCCTTCTAAAACTTCAAAAATATACTCTTTCGCTGATGAAAAATCTCGATTTCTTCCGGAATAATCTTTGTAATCGTACACATAATATCCTAAATAGTTGTACAATAGAATGAAATTATTTCTATTTATCTCTGTTGTAGAAATGTAAACACAAACATTTGCGCTGAAAAATTTATATCTCGGCAGACTTAGTTCCATAATCTCCATTTATAAAAAAATCTTTTTGTTTAAATGGAAGAGTATAATGCCAACTGTTACAAGTGTTCTAATAGAGGAGAAATTATCGATAAAAGATATTTAGTTTGTAGAGGTTGTAATTTAATTTTGTACGAAAGACCTAAACCTAAGAAATTACGAAATAAACTAACACATTTGAATAATCTGCTTACAAAATTGCAATATGGAGACAAGAAGCAAACAAAATTTGTTACAGAATTTAGAAAACAGAATAAAAATTTTTACTTATCTCTTGGAACCATTGACAAAATTATTTTCCTTTTCAAAGAATACATTAGGTTTGTAGGTATCGATACACACGTTTATTATGAAAAGATATTACCTGTATTTTTTCATTATCTGGATGTTGAATTTGTTTATGATTTTGAACCAGAAATCCTCGATGATTTTATAGTACATTTGAAGAAATTAAACGAAGAACATCGTGAAAAGAATGCGGTTTTACTCACATTCTCCCCGACTTCTCGAGTGATTGTTAGCAAATTTCATTTTTTCCGTCTTTAAATTTTTTCTATTTAAATGGAGTTCTTGAAAGAGTTAAATGATATTGGAGAATGTAAGTTTAAAGAGTATAAGAAGTTAAATGAATTGGAAGAAAGGAAGAAACATAGAATCTTGAATTTGGAGAAAATGAAAGATAAATTCGGGTTTACAATAATTGCCGAGTTGGAAGATTGTAAAGTACACTTGCCGAACAGATTTTTGACTGTTTTGGATGAAAAAAAGATTAAAGAATTAAACAAAAATGAAAAATTACACTTGATTGTTACTGGAAAGAAGACTATTAAAGATAAAGACTGTGTTACAATTAACTTTGTAGAATAAAGATTTTTTATTAAGATTTTTTGATTTTTTCATTAAAACAGCTTATAAATGTAGAAGCAAACATTGAACAGTAAAAACAGCTAAAGATTCGGTTATTTAACATTCGTGCTTTCCTGTTAGATTTTATTAGATTTGTTTATGGTTCAATGGACAGTATTTTACATTGATTTTCTGTTTGTCCCAAAAGTGGTCTAGAACCGGCATATTCATATCTACTTATATATATATATATATATATATATATATATATATATATATATATATATTTCATTTCTTCTAATAAAGTTACATGGCTTGGACAAAATTAAATTAATAGTAAATTGTATCTTGAAAATCAAAAGGAATTATTGAATTACCACACCTGAAGTAAATTGTACAACTTCCAATTTAATTCTATTAAGGCCACGTTGTTTTAATATTGATAATATTAAGCAACATTGTTGTTGGAAGTGGACCTGGTGCGATGTAGATTATCGAAAGCTAATTATTTTGTTGCAAGTTAAAAGATCTAAATTTGCTGTAAACTTGCTATTACAAAATTAATACAATTTAAGTATCATGGCTGAAAGACAAACTTGCGAATGGATAAAAACACACGAAACGTATGTTCGAGGTAAGTAGAACATTGCCTTTTTAAATTTTAAGCGGTATATGTAACCAATTCAATAAAATGTGCTAGTAAACTACACGCATATAAAGAAGCATACGAGTAGTTTTCAATGAATATACATAATTGATTCTTTAGCTATGGTTAAACTATTCCAAAGAAATAGACACTTCATGATTGTATACCTTTTGGGTATACATTTACACGCGTTTCATCTTAAAGTCATCGTTTTAAATATGTAAATTATCTAGGTAGATATATCACACTAATTTTAGTTTTATAGCCCTCTTTATAAGTAATTCTTCGTCTAAATTCCACTTCATACGCTGAGTATGGAGAGTGTGCGTCTGCTCTCTTCAGTATCGTTATCCTGATACACCTGGAAACTCAAATTACGAATCACTTGCCAGATAAAAGCTGCGTCCATATTTTTTATATTAAGTATTTTTTCTATACGTTTCTGGACATAGCGCTCGCATACTTGTACGAGTATAAGATCTTTGAACTGTAGTATCGTTTGGCATCAACTATGTACCCGGTATTAAATGGTGATTATTTATATCTTATAACGTATCAAGTAACATATTTATTATGATTAAGACAATGCGTTAGAAACCAAACAAATGCGATACAATACAAAGAACTTGGCACGTTATTTGTTAACATAAGTTTAAATATAACCATTATAAATATAACTAAGTAAAATAAAAAATTTTGTTGATACGTAAGAATTGCTCTTTGATATTCCGTTGATTCTAATATTAAAAATACTTTACTTTGTTCTTTAATACGTTTCGAACAAGCAAAATAACATACATTGTTTTATTTCTTTGCATGATCTTAATTAAAGTGTAAAATCCACATATAGGGGTACATAAGCAAACGTTTTTACCTTTTTATATAATCTTCCACCTCATATACATATAAAATAATTATATGATATAACTATTGTGACATAATTTCAGTAGTCACATGAGATCAGAATTAGTTCCAGCGGATGCAACATTTGCCAGTTCGGATATTTCGGCAATACAAAGAGGGTTTTTGAAAGCGTGGAAATACCAGTAATAGTACAAAAGTTTCCTTTCACCTTAAGTTGGTTTCCTCTGTTGTATGAGGAAGGATTTATTAATAATCCCTCATGATTCCATTAAAATTTGACTTAATTACAATTATTCTTTAATAAAACCCGTGTGTGTTAAACAATACACATCAGTTAAATACTCACGGTTTTCTTTAAATTATGCAATTATTCAAATATCAGAGATGTTAAAGACAGCTACGCCGAGAATAACAACTCAAGGGGCTGCTGCAGTAACTTTACGAAAGATTATCAGGGTAGTTTAACCTTTCATCTGCCATTTGATTGTGGCTATTGTACTGCAAATACTCTTTAGTCAAGTGTTTGTTTCGTCAACACCACTGCGTACAAAGCTTACTTATTATTCGTATGGAATTCATTGAATGTTATATAATACTTGATATAACGTGTTATTTTGTTAAAAATAGAAAACATATTTGCAGATATAACTATATTACGTATTACAATGGCCATGCGCAATATTAGTGTTGAAGGTCCATGATTACGTTACTGTCTTCATTAGTTAAACGTTTTAGAGGTTTATGCTGATGTAACGCTGGTATAATCCATAAATATAATTGATTTCGTACAAAAAATAAAATAGACTATACACGTGGCATCAGATAACTCGACCGTATGTTACGAAAGCCTTTCCAATCAAACAAAGAAAGTAACTTCATAACACGTGTTACTGTGTCAAATGATGAAAAATGTCATATAATCACATCATATGTCACTCAGTTTCTTTAAAAGTTTATGTATTCTGAAAAATAAGAATATATGAAGATAATACAAGAATATAAGACAGTATAAGAATGTTGTGTAAATATTAATAGGTACCTATTTTTTGTGTTCAAGTGATAGGTTTTGAATTAAAGACATCAGACATCAGGTTTTTCAGTTTTGTTTATGTGGCAAAATTTATATATATATATATATATATATATATATATATATATATATATATATATATATATATATTTATTTATATTTTATATATATAGGTTACTAAGCAGACTTCAATGAATATCTGGTGGAATTTATATTTAAGTATTTTGCACATTTAAGCAATCAGAAACAAACAGTTGAATTATAAATAAAATACCTATTAAAAATTTAAGTGATAGGTAATGACGTGACCCAAACACAACAGTGTGGTGGCAACCTTGCTGATACTAATGGTTGTAGCCATCAGTAACTCTGCTATTGGTTATCGAACTTTTCTTAAACGTACATTCATACTAAGCTGTTCTATAATTCATTTTAAATTATACAATTTGAATGGAAAGTTAAAACGTTAACTTGAACCCATGACACTATAAATTTAATACACAATTAACACTGTATGTTGTACTAGTATTTAACAAGATTAATATAATAGTTGAGTATAGATTACTGGATTTCGGACATTTGCCATCGTTATAAGTTACAATAAATACTTCACCAAAAGGTAAACACTTTTTTAACGTATAATGATGGCAAATACCCCAAAACCTTGCATCGTCAATAACAAACTTTAAGCAAAGGAGATGGTTGATAGATGGTAGGGAATCTCATTAAATTAAAATGGTTTTTAATAAGTTCAATTCTTTAATATATAGCATTACAGTATATGATTAGTTTAAATTTATAAAAGTGTTATGTAGTATAAGAGCTAAACAAGTTAATAGAGTTTAGAGAAGGCCAGTAATAAGACCAAAGGAATATAATTGCGCAGCATTGATTACTTGCTGTCTTGAACAGTAACTTGAATTACTCTTACCAGACATACAAAGCAATCGAATCCGAGGAAACTTCATCGGCATTGTGCAGAAGTTTACACAACTTGTTACTATCCTGCGAGTATATACTAATTTGCACAGCAATATCTGGATTTTAACCTTTCTATTTTTTATATTCATAATTTCTGCGATTTTTTTAGATAGTGTTAAATGGCAAGACAGAAAAAATGTGTTATAAGTTCTAGCTACACCTTCTTGTTTTTTATGTGCATTAATTTGTTTTTATCAGTGAATATCAATGTAATTACATTTTTAACGACGCAGATATATTTGGTATCCAATTTCTTGATAAAAATTGCAATAAGTAGTGTAATAGATACATTTAAGTGAATTGTGATGGAGGACTTTTATATGTATGTCGCAGGAATTTAGTGTTTAAAATTCTGATGCAGGAGTCCATACTGAATTGTAACATTGAAAATTTGAATTCAGCTATGGTGTAGTAGTAGTTGTGAGCTGTGTGCAAACTTGAAAAGAAAAGAACTATGAGTAAACGTGTTCATTTTATTTGATAGAATGCAGAACACGTTAATACCAATAATGATATTGAATATAGTGAATATAGTAGGTTTATATTTATTCATAGAATAAAAACATAGTAAACTGTTTAAGAACGGAAACACTTCAAATAGCGAATTTCGTTTTTTAAGGAACTATTTTCCAATATGAAATCCATGTATATAGAAGTAGATTGCTATACATCGTACTTTTTGAAGATAAACTATGATTATTTAGAATATATGCAATGACCCATAATGTGTCATCTGGTCCCTTTATCTCGTGGGGTTGATTTTTCTATATTATTATTAATATTGGCTAAACGTTAGCGGAGCCTAATACGCCAGGGACTAAAACATTATCTTCTGTCAGTTTGTCTGTTTACACAATATTTCAAGAACGAACTAACCCAGACTATGTCTGTATGTAGGCAACTTCGAGACATCTCACTCTAAGGGATTTGGCTGAGCGCATACGAACATATTTACACTGACCTTATGGGAAACCATGACTAGAGCAAGAATGAATAAATTTATTAACAATCTCAATACGACCATATGCCATTTTAACATGATACATAATAACACATGTAGCCTAGACCATAAGATACCACGAGACATATTTTTCATCTCAGTGTTACGTGTTCATCCGCAGGATTTCACTGACCTATCACTTATTGGTATAGTGTTCCTTTTTTAAAGGAATGGGATAAAAACAGTTTCTTTGTAAGATTTTTTGTCTTCTACCTGTCCGCAGGGCGTCTCAAATATAAAATGACCTTGAAAGTTGAAAGTTTTTCAAATCTTAAACGAAACCTCCTAGCGACATGCGGTTTAGTGTACCTTGTTTTTATATAACATTGAGTTTTCTACACATATTAAAATTGGTTTTGCTACACATAACGTAGCTATGGTGGGAAGGGTCGATTAAATGTGAATGTTAAGCAAATGTGCACCTGATGAAACAATGAGGATATCCCTTCACCTAAATTACACTATACCATATTTTTATATTTCTTAGTCTAGGTGTCTCTGATGTCAAAATGATATAAAGAGTTCATTTTTAGCTTCTTTGTCGCCGAACTTTTTTGTCTCTTGAGACGAACATGATTCTAGATTCCAGGAGTCAAGTCTGTTAAAGCGTCAGATTCCAAAGAAGTTGAATTAGAGCTAAAGTCATAATTCACACTAAAATTTACTCGAATAGATTCTTACATGCCAATGCTTTTTCCAGAAAATATAGTATTTAATAATATTGTAAATAATAACCAATCTACAACTTAAATTATAAATTTAATAAACTCGAGTAGACAGTGCAGCACAACACAGTGCAGGAAGCTAAAAAGCTCGTTTACATATTTAACACTAACTAGAACCTCTGTCATGGGTCACTCGTTACCTATAGCACTATATTCTTTCAAATGTTGTGGTTGACATAAAATTCCGCTGCTCTCATTTCAATTATTGTAATGTATAAAATATAGATTACGTCTGAGTGATTTTCGTCCAATGTAACAAATGCACAAGTGTAGTTTAAAATGCGGAGAGAGATGTTGACCTAGAGAAAGAAAATTATTTTAACAGCGTGAAGTAATATTTTCGTTTGTTCCATGAAAGTTTAACCAGTGGAAATCTATATTCCGTTTCTTATCATTTTCATATTAATTCTACTGAAATGCACAACATGTTTTCTTGAATAAATCTAAATCTGATAGTAGAGGTTAAAACAATGGCAAATTGTTCATTCCAGTGAATTTAATGGCGTTTTTATCAATATAACGATTAAATTTACAACTATTGAGGCTACTCTGTTGGTGGATTGTCACTGAGTGGTCCTACTCTTCTAAATTGCTCATTCAATAGACCAAGTTAGTGAATTCCTATGAGGAAAATTAAATATATTTATTACTGAGTGTAGACCAAAGATTCCTTTATAGGTTATCACCAAAATACAAGCGGTGGTTTAATTCTTTTTAATGTTCAAACATTAATTACATCTTATAAGTACAATACATGTCAATGCTTTTAGCCATTGTAATAAACTACTAGAAAAATTCCATATTTCTAGTTTTAGCCAATATCCTGTAAACTAGATTTATGAGATATCCCCATACTCACTAGGCATGTGCACACTATAACTGTAGAAATCCAGCTTACCTGGAACGCTAAATATTAACACATATTCTCATGACATTTCTTTTTAAATCACACACGAAACATGAAGAAAATTTGCTTTTTTGGTTTTTGGTTTGGTTATTCTTAAGTAAATTTACCACAAAAAATAAATATATGGGTTACAAAGTGCTTGTTTTGCATTTATTTTAATAACTGTCAAATTATTCAACTCATTTAAGAAATGAACATTAACTAATTATTTGACAATATTGTACACAATATGCAGATTTGTTGGAATAATGATTTGGCAAAACCAATAATTATCGTTACGTAGGAAAATATATTGTTGAATAGAGGCACTTTAAAATAATAACATTCTAATCATAACGATTGTAAAGTTAGTACTTTGTGATTTATTTTTTGTAATTTTGTTATATTTCTCGACTAGAAACTTAATCAATTCTTTAATAGATTATTTCAAATTTTTACAATAACTCTTCTAATTAGTGATTTATTTATTCGTCTGTTATTTATTATATGTTGTTATTTTATTTTATATAGCGAAAATTATGTTTGAATATTTAAAAGAATATAACCACCGTTTGTATTTTGGTGATAAGTGGCATATAAAGGAATTTTTTGTTCTACCCTCAATATTATTCATATTTAATTTTGTTTTAGAGAAATTCACCAGGTTGGTCTGTTGGGTGAGAAATGTAGAACAGGACTGCTCATCGACTATCCACCAGCAGAGCAGCCTTAATATGTGTAATATAGTTATTATTAGGTTATCTTTACAAAATCGTAATTAAATGCACAGGAAAGACCAATTTGCAGTGTTTTAGCATAAGAAATACGTTACTTCTAGAATCGTTTGTAATAACACAAAATATCTTACTCATAATAATTATTGTTAAAGCATTTTTACTATTGAAAACTATTACAAGTTTTAAGGGATATTTATCTTGTTTTAATTATATTATTCACTTTCAGAGAATACACTAGAAATAATATATTTATTAACTTAAAACACTATCCATGATAAACGATCATGAACAAATAATAACCAGTGAACAAATAGTGACATTTCATTGAAGGAGGAGCTCTTCTTATTGGAATACACTATTTTATATTAATTGATGAAAAAAGTCACAACTATCAAATAATTTTATTTTTATACACACGGACTTTCAACATCAAAGATGCCATCGTCAGGTGTGGATAATTGTGACTTTTCTTTTATCAATTAACAGAAAATATCATGCAATGGTTATTAACTGAGATCCATTTTTTCTTCAAAAGGATAAATTATTTTCCACATAGATATTTTTATTGCGATAATTTTTTGTAACTATTAATCGGCAAGTTTACTAAGAAAAACGTTTCTCCACAATGTTCACTATAAGTATAATCAACTCTAGTGAACAGACACGGTAGCTCAACACGGTTATAAAGGCAAGGGTATCTAACGAGCTGGAGAACATACATAACACTAACGAGAATTTCTCCCATAATGTAAAATTGGAGGATCATTAGCTAAAACCGGCTCTACGAGTATATTCATTATAATCAACTGAGTGTCCTAACAACCATTCCCATCGCATATAACTCTACGTATGAAATGTACTGAATGTGATTTACCTCCAATAGAGGACAGAAAGTTTTGTCTCTGGTGATTTATATATAAAAAGCAAAGCTTTCACTTACTAACATCCTTACCATTAACGCTCCAACTTCCAACCGATATCCAAGAACATTAAAATTTACTAATTTACTTGTCTGATGCTATAAATAGAAAAAAACATTTTTATAAAGGTAAACCATCCCTAATATTTGAGATGGGTTTGCGATCCCTACAAGGCCAATATTATGTTGTTCATCTTCCCAATGCCATAAAAAACAACGTATAAGGAACAATGAAACCATTTTCATTAAGCCCCGAGGGGTTTAAAAAGGGTTGCTACCCCTAGAAACACCATGTGTGTCTTTCAATTTCTGAATAGTCTATAATGATGGAATTTACAGTACACGTAGCTTACGCTCCAACAGACAATTTGAAGATTTTTCATGAAGACTACCCATACGGGTTAAAGTTGTAACTCCTTGAAGAACTAAAAAAGGTTTTTATCCTTCTCGCTGTCCTAGAAAGGTAAAATTTTATACATAAGTTTATATGAAACGAACAGACTACGGGTACTGGCAATACCTTGGAGAGGAAGTAGACTAGGGTGACCGGAAGAAACCGCTCTTCCCAAAGAAACCTTTCTAAACCTGTGTATTTATATATTTTCTTTATCATTTCAACAATGCGAACGCTACTATGGCGCCGTAAATACTATTATGGGATTTCACTGAAGAAGTCTTTCCAAACTTATGTGATCATATATTTGGTCATAGCAACAATGAAAACGTTACTACCTTAAAATGGAAGTCAATTATAATGATAAGAGGTAGACGAATTTCGACCAAAGTAAACCTTTAA
This sequence comes from Homalodisca vitripennis, assembly GCF_021130785.1. NCBI lineage: Eukaryota > Metazoa > Arthropoda > Insecta > Hemiptera > Cicadellidae > Homalodisca > Homalodisca vitripennis. The sequence continues at coordinate 34,250 of NW_025783467.1, forward strand.
GAATGAAAACTACCACCACACATAACATATACCCTTACTATTGTAGTCATGTTATTTACAGAGTTCATTTTACGATGTATGAAGTTATTTGGTAACCCTAAAATTTACTAGTATCGTATTCAATCCAGTGATATAAATCAAATGAACAGATTATTTTGTTGTTGTAGGCGATAGTAAACTAATTTAAGCTAATCTAAAGGAAAATTTAAATTACATTTTTGTAAAATCGCAATTGTTTTATACAGTAAAATTTATATGAATAGTAAAATTAAATATTGACCAATTAAAAGCTATTCGTTGATAAAAAATGTTACGATAATGTAACTCACATTTTCGTTTCCACCCAATCAACTCCGGGAATGTTCCAGATTACTAGCTAATTGTTGCAAGTAATCAAAGAATGGGCATCTCCTTTGATATTATTGTATTTACAGCTGAACATCCCAGTAAAATTGTGAATTTTAGAACATTCGAAGAAGACATTTTACCAGCTTCTTCTTATTGGAAACTATATGCTTAATATATGATCAAACACTCCAATAACAGTTTTCATACTGGCGCTCACTCATACTGGGTTCCGGTAAACTTGAATTGTGTCCTCTGTGTGGTTTATTTTGTCAGTAGCAAAGGTGTCCAAGTTTTGACTAGTATAGGCTACATTGTAACATCTTTCAAAGTATCTACCGATGATAAAATTGAGTTCATTGAACTTAGTTACACAGCTAATCTGTTCTCCAAAAACTGTGATCCTCTTTATCCGTGACCAAAGTTTTTGTATTGACATTTATAGATACTGTAAGGGTTTTTCTTATAAATTCTGGAACTCTTTGCTTGATTTATAATGTGTTATTAAATATCAGGTATTAAAAAAATCAAGTTTGTTGCTTGTCAAACTATAATTTAAATAATGGGTTAAACAAGAGTATTAAAATAATCCAATACATTTACAATTAAATAAAAAAATGTGAAATAATTTTAAAATGTACACAAATAATAATTAAAGATATTCTAAAAACATAAGGTTTTGTTCTATAATTTTGATGGAAGTATCCAGTGTGCGATTGCCCTATCACGTTTAACCTGAAAATACAAAAACATATAACACGAAATTAATAGCTGATTGTCATATTAGGCACAAATATGAAGAAAACTAAAACGCCAATAAAAATATGCTTTCATTGATAAAATGTAACTGCTAATTAATATTAACTATTTCCAATGAGTTTTACCGTTTACATATTCACCACAAATGATCTCTTCTCTTTAAAGATGTTCCTATAAATTCCTAGAATACATTTTGCACCAAAACTGATTTACTCACTCAACCTTTAAACTAATAAAGCAAATAAGGGCTGTTTTCTATTACAGTAGTAATTTTTAATATATACTTCTGAATCAGGGCTTCCAAAGTTGAAATTTTGCCTCTTATGAGATTCCAACTCGGTATTTAACTTACAGTATTTACTTTACTAGATTATACAAGTCTTGGAATGTTATATTTTTTCGAAGGTATAATAAAAATGCGTGCACTCATTGTAAAATATGGTTGTATCATTCTATAAACTTTTTTGTATCAGTATTTTCATAACTAAGAGTTAAATTGAGCTTATAAATGTACTTACCTACTGTGGACTGTATTTGCAAACCAAAAGGCTCTGGGCATGGAAATTAGTTAGGGCCAAGTCTACAAACAAGGAAAGTTGGGCAGTTATTGCTGTGTAGCTGCACAGTCTCTCAACTTTGCTAAGTTCATTCCTGCTGTGAATATTCTGCTCTTCCGAGTTATAAACTTAATTATTACTGTCAATTCAGTGATTAGTCACCAACATTTATTTAACGAAATCCGTCTATAGTAATTAATATTTTCAAAATAATTTATTATATTTTTTGTTTCCAAATTAGTTGTAATAATCTGTTAACTATAACATGCTTTTTAATAGTCCTTGGATGACTCGCAGGTTAAAATTTACGAAAAAATCAGTAACCTATGTACTATTCTTTTTACATATTCCATTGTAATAAAAATAGTCGGCTGGCAAGTGAGAGATCCGGGCTCGAGTCTCGGTGGAGCAAGTACTGTTCTTATTTAATTTTTATTGATAGCAAATTATGCTATTGCCGTTGATACAAAATTTTATGAATGTTACTATCTATACTATACATATTATAAATGTACTTATGCATAATGAATAACATTTATATCATTTTCAACTAAACATACGAGCTGCTCTATATGGTTTATGAAAAGTGAAGTGTAAATTGTATTAGAGTTGTAAATAACAAGTAATCCCAAAAATAGTTTTTTTAAGACTAAGAATGCAATTTTTCATAGTTTGAAGATTTATTGTGAATTTTTTACTGATTCGTGTTTCATACGAATTAGTAATTATTAAAATGTTTTAAAGTATACATTAATTAAAAAACACACTACAGTCATATTTATGTAGTGTCGAATAAACACTAATGTGTTTGACAAAATCAACAGTTTTTTATGCAAGTTTTGAGTTTTGGTAACAGTTAAACGAAATAAAATTAGCTTCGTGTTTTATAATTGGTATGAAATTACATAAACTTATCACTTTTCACAATTTTTTTTATTTCAAAGTTTAGTTCTATTATTCTGAAGCATGTAGAAATCTTACATCTGAGAGTTTATTGTTTGAAATAATATAGTTTAAAATAAGTGCTTACAATAGAATATTTAAATCTAAAACATGTATATTACATAAATAGGCTATTTCTAATATTACATTCCGTTTTGAAATACACTTTAAAATTTACTCTGAATTTTAAACTAAAAATATTATATAAAATATGTTTCTATTTATATTCTTAAAATAGTTCCAATTTGCTACTAATCTGAGCTAATAAATGTTTTACCACGTTAAACTAAACTTTTCCACAGCTTTCAAAGATATTTAACATGTAGCTATCTATTTATGTGTAGGTCTTGTCGTAAAAATGAGAAACTGACGTGTTACGGTTATTTAATCTCATAAGCGGTTTGTAGCACCCGTTAACAGTGAGTGGACACAGGATGAGTGTCCATGGTCATCGACTCTAACTGCACTGTGTTGTTTCCGGTAATGAGAATTTTTACCATTTACCTTCATTTTAAACCCATTAATATTTGATAAGTATATAAAAAGTAGTGAGTAACAGACCAAACTTCATTAACCAATCAGCAAGTAACATTTAAATTCATGCCTTATCGTTTATTGTTTGATAAAAACGTCACAATATAGTGCCTTCTATAACGAAACAAAGTCACCTACAATAAACATAAAGAATGTGGTTTTTCACTCCTACAACCACTTTTACTCTTTTTGAAACAAGAAAGTAGCGGCATCTTTTGTTACTGCTCGTTAAACTCTACAAACATCTTGCGCTACGCTTTCATCGCTGTGAGACTTCAAACAATAACTTTATGTCGTCTACATAAATATGTGCTACCTCTTTGTCTTCAAATAAATTTTCTATATATAATCAATCTATTTCGAGTAGAAACCACATAAACGTAAAAATACAAAAAAAGAATTGAAACCTGTATTAATAGGATCTAATCAATAATTGTGTTCTTTCCAAAATGTTTTATTGCGTTTTATGAGTTCTTAAAAAAAAACAAAAATATGCATTACAGCTACATATAATAAATTAGGAAATAAAAATGTAAACTTTTACTTATGCATTATAGTTTTAGTTGTATTACTGTTTTTCGGCATTTTTTTAATATAATTTTTCAAAAGTATTTTACTCTTAATGTTGAAGACAATGCATTAGTGTTTTATTGCAGGTATAGTAGAGAACTGCAATGTTTTAAGGAGAGGCCAATCTTCTATATCTGCCCGTCCCCAATGGCCACTGTCCTTTACGAGGATCTTATCGAATAATAATAAGGAGGAGTGTCGTGGACAGTTCTGATAAAAATTGCAACAGTCACAGACAGGGTTACTTGGACTACGTCTCTCGGCAACATGCCCTCCTAACATTTTACACGTTTTTGAATGTATATGAACATAACCGATGTTCTAAATAAAAGTGTTTCATACCGGGGGCAATATGTGTTTACTAGATCTGTGTGGTGTCGTATGACAAAATTATCATTTTTAGGCAAGGAGACCTTGATGCTAGGTGTTTGAGACAGTACCACTATTTTCGTTATGAAGGTAAGTCAAGAAATCTTTGGCTAATGCAGTGATTATTATTAAACATTATTATTAACTGCTTCAGAAAGCGGTTAAAGTACTTGAAAAAATGAAGTTGGATAAAAAAGAGGATCCTGTTTGATTAAAAAACTAAAAGATTAAAAAACTAAAACAAATACTATATAGCGGTCTTTAGAAGTTAGATACGTAAAAGTTAAAGCATTGCGCTAGACATGACTCGTGATTTCCAATTTTCTTTCGTGCTTAATTTACATACTTGGCCTATACGTTTTTCCAGTGTTCAGTATTATTACTGATTTGGGAAACTGGGATTTCGACATTATTTTTAAAACACAACATACTAAAAGTAATATTTTGTGGTTATCAATAAAAATAATATATTACTTATGTTTTAATTTTTTTTCTAATTCTTAATTTTTATTTAAATCTTTTTATGAAAGGTGTTCAAATTAAACATGCAGTGTAAAATATTTTAAAGGAACTCTTACAATTTAACGATTTAAATTTCCCGAGTGAAAAAGCAAAGCGGCTGTCTAGCTAGACACCGTTATCATGTTTGTGATGGGGTGGGCAATCATTGATTCGGCTTTATACAGAAATATTTATATCCACATATTCTAGGCAATATATAATGGACAATATAAGTCTAGGCAGTATATAATGGGCAAATGTATGGATTTTGTTTATATATAGTGAAGCAATCTATATAAACCAAACAGATGTGAACCCTCTTAGAGAGTTTTATAAAGTCGGTACTACTGCCCAGTAAGGACTTATTATTCTAGATAATACCCAAATGCGCCCCTTAGTTTCCTCCAACAAAACGTCTTTATGTTAAACAATTACTCCGTTCCATAAGAATTCGTAGCAAGAGCGACTAGGATGTACGATAAGATTTTAAGAAGATATTCATCTACGGAAATATGATGTATACGATGGTTAACACCTAATAGAATATTAAATTTTAAGTATTTATATCCTCACGCTGCATCAATCACGTACTGACCTATACTACCTCACTAATCTGCTGGTAGTGTTAACATGTTGGGATGAGATATCATTAGTTACTTGCAACCTGAAGTCAGTTGAGTTTAACCTGAGTATCTGTTACTGAACTCGGAATCAATCAGAACAAGAAGTAAAGTACGAGTAAGTTTAGATAGTAAACAAAAAATTTCAAGTAATGTTATTGTAATATTTATTTTTATTCTTTTTGAAAATGAATGATGATTTAGCTACATAGTTATATTATATATTTTTAAAAGCAAAATGGAAAATCTCAATTATTTGATAAATAATCACATTCCACTATAGTTTGATCAATTCATTTAAATTTTATATTTTTATATATCTAATATTTACTTAAGTAATTATTTTGTTATTTTTACTTTTAAGTACAAAATAGAACTACGTACATAAATGAACCTTTAAAACAAGAGAGACATGTATTTTTATTATAAGATATATTGCCGATACGGTTAACACCAATTTTATTTAAACCTTAACAAAATAATTGTAGGCTAATAATTACATAATATCCATGGAAACATTAGAAGAAAATGTAAATATTCCTAATAATGAATTTCCTAGGATACTAAATGTCTTTTTAAAAAGATACGAGTTGTGGCTGGATATTCTTTTGTACTCTCTTCTCGCTGTCACTAATTTGTAAAGGAAACAAGGAAGGAAGGAAGTTTTAGGAGAGTCTTAGAAGATCTAATCCAACAACCTTTTTTCTGTGTGCCTGTGTTTTTTGGTTGACTATAGTACCCGCAAGGAGTGCGGTAAAATAAGAAGACACTTCTAAAGGGCTGCTTGAGAGGAAAAGAAGTTTTAGTGGTAACCTACATCACCGGAGCGTACCACCGGAAGTCTAGTTCAACCACTTCCACATCACAGAGCTTGTAAGGTCTCTTCATCAGAGAGGTTGTTTACCAGGCCATCAAAGTCTAGAGACATCTTAAAGAGCCCTTTCACTACTACTGGGACACATATGTCCCAGACAAAACAGAAAAAATATAAATGATAATTTGTATGAAAAAAAAAGGTAAATTTAAGTGTTTTTATGTAAGTGGGGTATTTAGTTTTTGTTAGGTTGACAACCAGCTGCTCCACAGCTTCAACTTTGCTAGCAACAGCTTTTTTATATTGGCCATATTGTTGCAAAAACGTGTGTTGTTTGAGGTTATGGTCATGCAATGTTAGTAAATAATTGTCCACTATGTTTAAACGTGTTATTTAGTTCATTAGTGAGTTAGACTTGGTGTTCGCGTTGGTCATATAAGTAGTTTTTATATTTGGTATAAGTTTTTACCAATTTTTCAGTGAACTAAATTTGTAATTGTTTCACGGGACATATATGTCCCAATGGTAGAGGATAGTGGGACAAATATATCCCATTGGTATAGGAGTTAATGTGGATGACAATTTAGGCTCAAGTGAAATTGACAAGGAACTGAATGAGTTTCCTTCTGAAATCATCGAACTATTTTACGATAGTGACAATGATCCGGAATATATTCCGACAGACAATTCTGATGGTGAGCAGGATGAACCCTTTTCTGATCATGAGTTGGAGGATGCAATCTCTGAGTTACCAGCAGCATCATCAGTCTTTCCTGCTGCATCAGTAACATGTAATAATGTAACTTCTGAAAATGAAATGAAGAAAATGTTGCACTATCGTTTGATCGGCTTTTTACTTCTGTAAACATACTGAATACCATCAGCCACCCTTGTGTTGCTACCTGTATTAGTAATAGAAAAAACATGCCACACTTTGATAAAAAGCTGGAAAAGGGAAAGTTCGACTTTTTGGGGAATGATATTGGTGTCCTTGCTGCTAGGTAGAAGGATTCAAAAGAATTTGTGGTCCTCAGCAATTTCCACAAGGATACTGTTACAAATGTTCAGCGAATGCAAAAAATGGCGAGAAAAAACTAGTCCCATGTCCTGAATCAACTGCTTTCTATAACGAAATCATGGGACGTGTAGATCTTTCCGATCAGAAAGTTAGTATTTATTATTTTGAAAGAAAATCTAAGAAGTGGTGGAAGAAGGTATTTTATAAGCTCTTGCTAACTTCTGTTGTAAATGCTTGGATTTTATATGAAGAGATTCAACATAAAAAAAACCTCTTTACTGTCATTTGTTGTTCCACTAGCTCAGCAACTGCTGTGTGAAGGACGGAAAAAAACATCAGTGAAAAGAAGAATGAGCTGTAGGAGACCATCAAAAAGGGCAAAATATATGGTAAATGTTGGCTCACATTTACCAGTTGAAGGGACCACCAGAAGGAGATGCAAAGTTGCTCTGAAAATAAAATCGAATAGAGAACAAAAACCATGTGTGTGGAATGTAATATACCTCTTTGTAAGGACTGCTTTTCAAAGTATCATTTATAAATTGTATCTAAACAGAAAAAAATCTTAATTTTGTAATATTAACAATGTTTTGCACAAAACAATAATAAACTTATATTTTGCAAAACAGTGATTATTATTTACCTATACCATTGGGACAAATATGTTCCATTATTAAATACCACTGGGACATATGTGTCCCATTAAAAAAAAGGTCATAAAAAATAGTAGATATTAAAATAAAAATTAAAAAAAAATTACATGTTATAATTTAATAAAAGGAACAAGATTATAACAAAATTTAAAAAAATAAAAATTTGTAGTGAAAGGGTTTAAAGAGACATCTAATCAGCTTTGTCTGCCACCATCAAAACCATCTTAAATCTTGTACCTGCTAGAAGAAGTATGGTTGGCATACTGCTGTAACGAATCCTGGGAGCGGTGCTGAATTTGCGAGAGGCTGACCGCTACAGTAGGTCGCGTTGGACGGAGCGGCTTACACTGGGGGAGGTCACACTCCCCCACAACACACTCACACACACCCACCGAACACTTCCTACCTTCTTACATTGGAGTATTTGACGATAATCTGTTTATGTTTTAAAAAAATAATAAATTGGCCATTCAACCACATGATCTATTTTAATTTATTTTACCGTAATACAATGTACAGAACACAATTTAAGCTGTCATAACAGGGTAAAGGTAGGGTTTTATTCTACATATTTTCAATTTACACACTGAATTCAGAACTATTAGTTATTAGTTTTATTATTATTAGGCTATTAGTTTTAATTTAAAATCATAATCTACTTATTTGAGTGTCTTTCAAATATACAATGAGTTTGAGACAAATCATTACGTGGATATTTTAGATATTAAAATAAATAATTTTTCTTTTATCGTGCACAGTAGTTTTGAACATTGTAAAATTTACTTTAGTGGAGACCTGCACAATTTACAAAGTTTAAATATATAGAGTTAAAAGATTTAGACTCAGTTTCCAACCTTATTTTAAAAATTTTTCAAATAAAGGTACTTTGAGATTGAAAGCTTTCTTTTAACGAGCTGTGCGAAGCCAAATACTTGCGATAAACTTTCCCACAAGATGAAAAGCGGAAGGGAATAGCTTATCTAATGTATAATGTTCAATCTTTGTATCCCCATGCTGTATTAATCACGGACTAACCTATAGTACCTTACTAGACTGATGAGTTATTACGGATTATACATGATCCTAGAACTTCCTTAGCGGAGACTATAAACACCCGAACTATATATGTATATGGAAAGCGAACAGATAACAAGTTACATCGTAAATCTAGAGTTTTACCATCTTCAACCGGTTAAGTCCGGTCCATGCCAAAGTAAATAATATCTAAATAGAGCTAATCAAAATCGTTCTTAACGGGTACCATAATGTGGATGAGAGAAAATAGTTATACATTTTTTACCATAAACTTCACTGGGACTTTTTGTAAGGATTTTTCAGATCTATAATGAAGACTATTCAATTAATAAAATAACATAATATAAAATTATTTTTGTGTTAAACATATTTTACAGTTGTGATAAAATTTCTGAACAATTCAAATTTGTAACGTATTCCATGGATTAAAATGACACCAGAACGACATCAATAATCTTGAATATCCCCAAAATGACTAAAATATTTTACAATCGAAGTATTTACCTAATTATGAGTTATTAGTGAAGCCGCTAATAAAAGTTTATAATGCAAAAATGTTCAATCTTAAAAATGTAATCAGAGTGATTGTGAAGGATAACGTGTGAAAGTCTATTTTGTACACAAATGTCTGTATGCGTATTATATACTACAATATTGTTGTCGATTCGACGGTTATTTCGTTACTTAGAAAAATAAAACAAATATTAGAAAAAAATGTTTGTCAGAAGTGGGACGGTTCGATGTAGTTCTGTGTAAGCTAACGGAAAGCTCCAGTTCTTAGTTACCTCATTAAGCTTCCAAGAGTGTCCACAGAATCACATCGTACCATCAGAACTACCCCAGGGGAACTACTACTCCTCGGAGACGTTCTGCTTCTTCATGTCTTCTAGCTGAGTCCTTGATTCTTGGCGTTTTACAAAAAGCAGGTCTCTGGCGAATCGGGTTTTCATCACCCGATCTATACGTGATGATCGTCTGACCATTTAATGTGAATACATCCCATTAATTGCGTAATATCCGTCGAGCAGCTTAAATCTTCAAGCGTGACAATTTTTGCGTCTTATTCCAAAGCAACAGTTTTCTTGCACACTTCAGTCAGTCCTATCCTTTCTTTAACAACATAACTCCTACCTCGGGCACCCAATCTACAGTCTCACAGTTTACTTCACGTTTAAGTGAGTAGTATTTATTTTAATCAATACCTCATACATTTTTTAAAATTCAACATATATGGTAGGAGCAGAATGTGTAGCAGTTCAGGGACGATATCAGTGATATCACGATAAAAACTGGTTTATATTTTTTCTGCATTTATAAAAGTGTTTTAGTGAAGACTAATGATATGCAATTCATTTTAACTGCCAGTAGCTGGGTTAAAAATGGTGGCTTCATGGTATTATTCACACTAGCTGTTACCCGCGGCTTCGCACGCAATCTTTAGAACCAAAGTCGTTATATTACTAAGTAAAAGCACTTATGATGTAAAATGATGGTAGTATGGATACATCAAGTAGATATTATTTAAGTTCATGGTGAATATTATCAGAGTTTAATTTAATTAATGTATCATGTTTTGCTCGTGGAAGAGCATTTCTGGTTCAAATTAATTAGTTATATTTACAATGTCACAGCTGAGCCTGCATTATTATTCTGATCAGTAAAATGCAAATACACAGGTCGCGGAAACCTACTTCGGTGGTCAAAAAGCGTCTAATTTCTAGCCTTTATTCACATATTTCAGGTCTAATATATATTTACAGTACCATAGTAGAGTTTGCCTTGTTTCTGACGAAGAAAATATATATACTTACGTAGGACCGAGAAGCCTACTTCGGATCGTTTTAAATTCACTTACTATGTCACATTTGAGCTTGCAATGTTTCCTCGATCAAATTCTAGATAGTTCTATTATTCAGTTCTCCGAAATCTACTTTTTTCAAAATCGTCTACTATCGGCTTTTGTAATCTATTTTCAGTTTAAAATATTTCCAAGGACATGGTTTTTTGTGTTGTTATCCTGATGAAGAAAATATACACATACGTAGGACCTATTACGGCCTAGGGAGAGGTCCTACCCATTTCCTATGTACCTTCGGTATAAGGGAGAAATCCTGTTGCGTAACCCTAATAAGGGTTACGCAACATTCAAAAATAAAAGTTTTGTTACGTTGAGGCATGTTAATATTAATTTCTGTTTTCCCGTAAGCAACTGTAAAAATGCCATATCACAATGTCAAGGAAGCCCACCAGTTTAAAGCAACGTATGTGAAAACATTCATAACTTTGTTCATTAAGGTTGGTTTTATAACAGTGTTTAAATCTATATATAAATGTTTGTGTGTTTGTCCTTTATGGAATCGTAAAACTATTTGTCCGATCATTATGAAAATTTGTATGCACATGTATTTTTCCAAGTAGAAGGTTTATATACCATGCCCA
>NW_025783468.1:0-29268 GCF_021130785.1 Homalodisca vitripennis
ATCTGACTCATGAATTGCAAAATGAGGTTACCTCTTCACCTAGATTGCACTATCTTTTTAGTCTGGGTGTCTCTGATAGAGAAAAAATACGGGGGGTTCGTTCTTTCTTACCGACTATTTTTGGATAACTTCAGACCGAACATGACTCCAGATTTCAAGGGTAACGTTGACAACAGTATAATATTTAAGATGCTACATGGAAGAGGAAGGTGAACAGAGGCTAAATTCAACATTTTACATTATAAACCATTTATGTTTTAAAAGTCCTTAATGTTACTCCCTTACTCGAATACTAGCAGTTAACAATCTCATGGTAGATTCATTTAACAGCCATCCAAATGACATAGATGGTTCATTTTATACAGTGAGAGATTCTTAATTTTTAATTTGAGGACCGATGAAATGACTGAATTTCTGTTTCGTACAGGCTGTTAACGCGCTCACACACAGACACAAACACAGGTATATATATATATATATATATATATATATATATATATATATATATATATAAACAATAGAAGAAAAAGACTTCATATAAATCCTTTAATATTTCGACTATATTGTTCGTTTTTCAAAAAGGTACAAAAAGTGTATATAATGTAAGAATTAAAAGTAAACATATGAATTTTTATAATCAGCTGAAATGTTCTATTCTGATTTATAGTGTAATTTTATAAACTCCTTGGTATATTATACTAAAAAGGGCTTTATATAAAATTTTGATTAATTATATAAAAAGGCGTTCTAACAGCACAAGATTAAATTAAATATTAACAATTTTGTAGTTGTACATTAATAAAAAATTAATAAAATTAATAAATTTAAATACTGTATACACAACACATTGTTTTAGATTTGCTAGATTCATTTAGACTATTTTAACGGATAATTTCTTATTTAATCCAAAATGTAATTTTAACTTAGTGACTAGCTGATATGCTTGGTCTAAATTTTCTAATTGAATTTTTGAAGAATCTTCTGGTATTTTTACAAACCCTTTTAATGTGTACAATTATTAAATATTTTGTTATGAACCAATGCATGTTGCGAAACCAATTTGTCGTCTTTTCTGTTGGATGAAGACCGATGGTTATTCATCGTAATATGTAAGGGATTTATCGTTTAAACCAATATAGTCCTTGGGACAAAATTTGCAAGACAACTGATATATTACATTCTTCGATATATAGTTAATTTTATTTGAAATTTGATATGTTTTATTAGTTGTGCTATATATATATTGAGTGTTGTGCTTCACAAAATGCTATATATATATATATATATATATATATATATATATATAGCATTTTGTGAAGCACAAAACTCAATAATGTCTTTGACATTTTATTATGCTCAAAGACTTCTATAAACCAAAGGAAATGATTATGTTCATAATGTGTGTATTTCCTTATCGTTAAATTAACATAGACTATATGATTACCTGATAGAATTGGATGAGTGGTTGCTCCTCGTATTAAATAATAAACTGTGAATTTGAATCAGTATGCATTTGCAAGTAGAATCAAGACATTTAAGCTCACCATCCTACAGATTGACGTAGGTTTCAAACGTATTCCATAAGATGGAGTTGTCATGAAGTCAATTTAGGTCAACACGGTTCTTAAAAAATCCTTTAAATGTATGGTGCAAAGTTCCTCAATTGTGTGTTAAAGGAAGAAAAAGGCCAGAGGCAAAGGTTATCAATTTACCGGGCCAGAGGTAAATCTTTGACGAATGTTATTGGCGGGAACCCGCCACTTGGTGATTTCCACGGGAAATGACGCTCCACATCAACAATTCTGCGGGAAATTAAAAGTAGAGAGATTTCATTTTCCAATGTAATATTTCTCTACTGGCTCATTTATACGCTTCCGGAGATGGTGGCATTGGAAAAGTATAATGTTTCATTAACATTAAAAAAAACTTATTTGTTTCAAAACATTTTAGTCTTCTGTCTATGTGGCCAAATAGCTTGATAAATATAAATTAACAGTGTTATATAGTTTATTGGTTTTGAAAAATCACTGTCATCTGTCGGAGAGAGATTAAATGAACTTAGTATCAAAAACGCATGTAACAAAATGAGTTTGCATCCACTACAAGTGAATTGTTTATATTTTTAGTATGGCCTTCTATAAGAAATGCCTACTGGTGGCTTCATACGATGTAGCCCTACTCAAGTATATCAAATTCTATTAAGACTTTTCCACAAGGTTAATTTCATGTTAATTATCTCATAGAATAGAACGTTATGTAAATTATAAATTAGAGTAATACTTTACAAGAGTGATCTTTTAATTTTATTTAAACATTTGAAAGAACAATGCAACCTCAAACGTCAGTTAGAATTTCCAATACAATAGTGAGATCAAATCCATTTTATTCTGCATTCAAGGCTTCAATACGATATGTTTTATGATGGTTAGAACCATGAATGTGTTTATTGAACTAAATAACAGAGATTGAGAGCTCAAAATTAAGTAAAGTTAAGCTTTAAAACTGCGCGCTTTTTTAGTTCCACTTCGTTCGGAAGAGTTCACTCGGTTAGTTCTGTAAATACAACATAAACGAAAAATTATTATATTTGTAAAACTAAATAGATTGTAAAATACTTTTAAAAGCTTAGGAAACGTTAGGTTTTTGTAGCCATAAGCAGAATTTGGCAGTTACAAAAGTAAAATAATGTATACTTTGGTGTTCCTGGACTTATCTAAAGCATTTTACAGAGTTGACCATAAGATACTGTTTGACAAACTGGAATCCCATGGCATTTGAGGCGTACCCCTATCATGGATTGGTTACTTCCTGAACCACAAAGTCCAAAATTAAAATCAGTATTCAGTTCCAATTGAAATGGGAATTTGGGGTCTCCCATGGTTTCATACTCAGTTCTATTCTGTTTCTGGTCTATGTCAATGACATTGGTTTTATCACTTCTTCACGGGAGCGTCCACAACATAGGATGTATAATCACCCAAATCCTTTGATATCCACCATATCGAGGGTTGAAAATGAAATGATCACGTTCGAGTCAGAATGCAGAAGAATTTGCCTATGGCATTTGCATTTTGAAGTCTTTAGCCTAATGTTGCCTAAGTCACACTAAGGACACTGATGGCAACATATTATGGACTAATATGTTGGGGCATAATAATGGGGGCAGGGGCTTGAACAAATAATCAATTTCTAATAGTTTTCAAGGTTTAAATTTAAGCAGTTTACCATAGTAAACATGAATTTCAAAGAGTCTTGCTGACCAGCTTTAAAAAAAAAATTCAATTTCACTCTGCCAAGTAAAGTATTCATATTTTGGAAACAATATTTATTTTGTATGTTGAAATGAGCCCTGACAAGGGGTTGAGAAATACACGGACATGAAACAAGAGGCAGAGACACCTATTGAACTGGGAGACACAGAACGGTAGTTTATGAACACGTGCCCTCTCAGACTGGTGTGTTCACTTTATTCAACAGATAATCAGATTCAATATAAATGCTCCAACGACCGAGACTTTAAAAATTCATTCATCCGTAGTCATTAAAAACTAACATTGGTATTTGAAGTAAACATAATTGGATAACATACTGGTAGATATATTTAAGAATGCAATAATTGTATGTTTTGAATATGCCATTGTAGTATAAGAGTTGATGACATTGATCCTAGCCGCTTTATAACTCGGCCAAATTCTCAGTGAAGAAGGAGCGCTACACAGCACAGTGTCGCACCACTCCCACGGCTGAGGTAATCCGTTCGTGAATTATTCAGCAGCATCCTCCACACATCCCTTGCTGAACAGTCTTTCAGCGTTATTACGTTCAATAACATATTTAGAGGGAATTGGAGTGTCCTGTGCTGGTTCTACAACAAATACAATAAAAACTATTTAATTTAAAAATTATAAAATTTAATAAATTGATATTTATTTGGTATTCCCATTACGTAATAGTTAGGTTGTTCAAACCTATGCGGGGAAAAAACGACAAAATGGATAATATTGACGGAAAGTAGTGAGGGCTCCATTGTACGTATAGTTAGCGTGATCACCCGGTAAGAGAGAGATCAGAGTTCGAGTCTCGGCAATGCGGGTAAAATTTCGTTCATTCAATATTTATTAATAATTTGTTTTACAAATATGTAAAATATTTGTGTTTACTACTGAGCAACATAAATATATAAAATCGATATTTATATTTAATTGTTTATTGGTTCAAACATTACATAGTTGTGTATACTGTAGTAACATTTTATTCTGTAATCAACCATAATAAGTCATTAAATTAAGAATTTTCTATTGTTTAATGAAATATAAATTCCCAGCTCTTTACCGCCTTTATTTAGCAGGTACAGAGATGTACTTTGAGATATCGCTCGTATGGTATGTTACAACTACAAGCACAAACCTCTTATATACCACTTTTCGGGGTGTCGTGAAGAGGTAAAATTAAGGGAGTAAAGTGGGGGGATGAGTACGTCATCTAGTTACGGATCCCTTTAACTGTATTTAACGACTTACGATATGTGCATGTCCAGTATATTTCTATTCAAAAACATAGTGATACAAATTATAGTTGAAATTATTCTAAAACACAAATAGTACACGATTAATACTGTATGAAATATAATTAAGGACATCTGAAACTAATGAATAGTTCAGATATACAAAATAAAATAATTTAGGATCTGTAGTATTGCACTACTGGAATGTACGTAGGGGAAGTCTTTTGAAGCTTACGTGCCAAAACAATAACCAGATCCTATTTGAAGGAGCACTGAGGTGAGGTGAAACTACATTCATCTTATCATAAAAAGCTTAGTTTTAAACAAGTCGTAATAATTATTACAAATAATTTAAACATAATTATTTAATTATTTTGAATTTGATACAACTATGTCAAAATGACTGCAATACGTAAAATGTATATAACTTACATAGAAATGATAAAACTGATATTCTTCGGTTCTGCTAATATGATATTTCCCATTCATTTAAATATTGAAGGCGTAATGAATGTAAACAATTTTTTTCATGTACCAGGAACCTTAGAGCCAATTTGCATTTGTATAAAGAGTACAACTTTTAATGCTATCAAGTTCTAAAACATATAATATTGGATAAATTTCGTGGATAAAATTTAAACTCTTTTAATTCACTTCTATTTCGACCTCCAGCAAAACCAGCGTGGCTGGCGATCGATTTTTTTCTTCTTAAGGGGAATGCCTCTATAGATTTCCAGAAAAACCAGGTAGAATCCTGATTCAATGCAAATTTGCTCTCAGCTTTTATACTATCACTGAATATTATCTTTTTAAAATAGATTGTAGCAAAAACTACCGAATGTCGCTCTAAGCTCTACTGGCACGTAATGGACATATACATATACGTATTTGATTGATTGATTTATTTTATATTTATATAATTGAGGAGTACGTGGGGGAAAAAAAACTATGAAGGTTGCAGTTTTTTTTACATTTTGAGTTAGACACGGGAAGTTGTAGGTTAAAGGCAATAGAATGAGACTTTAGCGCTAAAAACAGTGAGGGTGCAAAGGGGGTGGGTGGGTCCGTGAGGACCGAATCCGCCAGGGGCCGAATAGTGAAATTTTCCGCCAAGACCGAAAACGAAACTTTCCGTCAGCTCCGAAAATAATCCGCCAAGGTCGAAAAATGGACTTTCCGTCAGCTCCGAATTCTAACGTAAACATTCCTATAACCTCGAATACTTATTCGTAGAGTCCGCCAGCTCCGAAATAAGATATTGTCCGTGAGATCCGAATATGTAATATTCCGTTAACACCGAATCCTATAGGGACGAAAGCAGTTGCAATCCAGTAAGGCCGATAAAACTCAATCGTCCGATAGGGCCGAAACTGAAGCATTCCGTCAGCGCCGAATTATAGCAGGAGCAGTCCGTTAAACTCCGAATAAATACGTAACAGTCCGCCAACTCCGAATTGGGATTTTTCCGCCAAGTCCGAATCTGATTCTTTCCGCGAACGTCGAATATTGGACTCGCCCCCAAGCGGAGAGGTATGCGCGCAGTCGGTGAAATGGGAGGAGCTTAGTGGCGAGTCCGCCCAGGCCAGGGGGAATCACAGGGGGTCCCCCAATCACAGTGTTCCGGTTCACGAGCTCCTCATGCAGCGGCATAATGAGGTGATCGCAACCGGCGGAGAGAATGAGTGGTGATGGAGGGGCCCCTCCTAGTGGTGGGAATAATCGAATGAAAATAATTGGTTAGTTCGGTTATTTTATTTTAACCGATTAGTCGGTTATTTTTGCTGCATCCAGTTAAATTAGTCTAAACTGGTTGTGAAGACTTAGTCTATATTTGAATTAATCGTTGATTCTGATCGGTTATTTTAAATTAGTCTTTAGATAAGTTTTTCTACCGACTAATTTTTCTATAAGTTAACTGGTTGTGAAGACTTAGTCTATATTTGAATTAATCGTTGATTCTGATCGGTTATTTTAAAATCAGTCTTTAGATTAGTTTTTCTACCGACTAATTTTTCTATAAGTTAACTGGTTGTGAAGACTTAGTCTATATTTGAATTAATCGTTGATTCTGATCGGTTATTTTAAATTAGTCTTTAGATAAGTTTTTCTACCGACTAATTTTTCTATAAGTTAACTGGTTGTGAAGACTTAGTCTATATTTGAATTAATCGTTGATTCTGATCGGTTATTTTAAATCAGTCTTTAGATTAGTTTTTTCTACGACTAATTTTTCTATAAGTTAACTGATTGTGCAGACTTAGTCTGTACTTGAATTAGTCGTTGATTCTGATCGGTTATTTTAAATTAGTCTTTAGATTAGTTTTTCTACCGACTAATTTTTCTATAAGTTAACTGGTTGTGAAGACTTAGTCTATATTTGAATTAATCGTTGATTCTGATCGGTTATTTTAAATTAGTCTTTAGATTAGTTTTTCTACCGACTAATTTTTCTATAAGTTAACTGATTGTGCAGACTTAGTCTGTACTTGAATTAGTCGTTGATTCTGATCGGTTATTTTAAATTAGTCTTTAGATTAGTTTTTCTACCGAATAATTTTCTGCAAGTTAACTGGTTGTGCAGACAGTCTATACTTGAATTGCTCGTTTATTATAATAAGTTATTTTTATTACTGAAATATCGTTCTTTAGCGATTAACTTTCGGTTAACTTTGGTGATTCGTAATTAAAATAAATTATAATTTTGCAATTTGAACGGTAATTATTTTGTAGTGTTATAAATGATATATGATAATATAACTTTTTAAAATGTTATGACTATAACGTAGGCTATGCACAGAAAAAAAGTAATAATACAATTACAGAATTTCGTTTTCAATTACGGTTTCTGCCAGTGCGGGTTTGCTTGGAATTTTTTGATTGTATATTCAGGTCCGAACTCAGACCGGGTTTTCGTACAATTTCTTCCGGAGCCAGTCACACGTCTATATGAAGGGACTGTGTCTGGTGGGGGGACACGACGGGGCCCGACCGAATATCTTTACCAGGGCTCGCCAAAGCTAAGTACGGCCGTGAGTAAAATTGGCCGCGCCGCGCCGCGTACCTGTCTCAACAGGAATGGTTCATTCCCCCACCACCCCATCCCTAAACTGTGGATAGAATTTAAAAGGTAATCGGTTATTCATTCGACTAAAATAACCGATTAACGACAAAAATAACTGACTGGTTAGTCGGTTATAAAATCCATTCGGTTATCCCATCACTTCGTACAGGTCAGACTGCGGCGGGGCTCCGCAACAGGAAGGTTCATTATTCTCTCTCGCTCCATTGTAGAGAAGAATGTTATGTGATACATATAAATGACTCAATTAGTCCATCAATGAGTACAATTTGAATGGTATTTATTCTACGTCATAATTATGTTGGAAAAGTGAACGACATTTTAAGAAATAATTTTAAAACTCACATGGAGCTTGAATATTGTATGTACATATTTAGAATAGAATAGAATATATTTTATTTTTCGAAAGTAATTACAATCTATCACAACTAAAATAATCTGGTGCAAAATTATCAAAAAAGATGGTAATAATATTAATTCACATAATATAATCTTAAATTTGACTGCAATTTAAACTATACAATATCACAAATTACCATAATTAAAAGAATAAAAATACTGTATATAAGTTTAAATGCAACACACATATTCTAGTATATATCCAATATATATTTACTTTCAAAAAACATAGGGCCTCTAAGGCAAAGCCTGTGTAGAGGTTCCTTCTCCAAGATTAAACATTTTGCGCTACAAAGATTTTTATATTTTATTTAACTACATAAATTCCCACTAAATAAATGCATTGTGGCAATATAACTTCAACAAACCTAGCCGCTTAGAATAATGTTTGTTTCTTTACGATATAGATTTAACACAAATTAAACTTGTATATTAATAAGGTGATCAATATTATCTTTTTTTAAAAGCCAAAACTTCAATTTTTTGCAAACAACTTAGCATTTGTACAATTTGCAATGCTTTTCGGAATAATATTAAAAATTCTAGGACCCATAAAACAATAACTTTTTGTAAAAAATGTCAAATTTGGCTTGGGTACTTCCAAACGTTCTTTACACCTTTACACATTTAATAACATCAAGTGTAGTCACATTTTCCTTCATCAATAAGTATAATCCTCATTATCATTATATTTCCACTACAATTATTGTACGTAAAATTTAGTTTTAGGAATTTGTGTTGAGTCTACACAGTCAATTCCTTGGCAATATATGCATCATATTTTCATTAGCACATCAACTTTATAGGCATATAGTTAATCGTTTGTTTACATGTGGCCTGTAGTTAATAGTTAGTTAATCTCATTGTAGTTCTAGTATGGGCCGGGTATTTATAGAAATACTAGCTGTTACCCGCGGCTTCGCACGCAATCTTAGAACCAAAGTCCTTATATTACTTAGTAAAAGCAATTATGATGTAGGCTAATATGATGGAAGTCCTATAAAAATTTTAATTTGTAGGCATACATCAGGTAGATATTATTTAAGTTCATGGTAAATAGTATCAGAGTTTAACTCAATTATTATATCATGTTTGGCACATGTGGGAGCATTTCTGGTTCAAATTAATTATGTACATAACGTCACAGCTGAATCTGCCTTGTCATCCCGATCAAGAAAAGACAAATCTCAGATCATACAGGTCTCGGAAACTTACTTCGGTCAAAAAGCGTATATTTCTAGTCCTTGTCATATATTTCAGGTCTAAGATATTTCCAGTACCATAGTTGAGTTTGCCTTGTTGTTCTGACGAAGAAGAAAAAAGAATATATATATATATACAGGGTGTTCTGAAAAAAGGTGCCCATAAGTCAGGGCGTGATTCCTCACATCAAAATAAGAAAAAAAGGTCTAATTAACATAGGTCCGAAAATGCTTAGTTACCAAGTTATACAGGGTGAAAGATTTCGTCTGAATTTCAGTTCCCCTGCTGCAGCGAAGCCCTATGGGTATTTATTGGCTGTTAATTAAGATGTAAAATTTAGCGTAATTTATGTAAAAATGAACTGAAAAATTGAATAAAACCATTTCCAGACCTGTAGCTACAGTAATTTTTAAGATATGTGACGAAATACGCGAAACTTGGTCCCGAAAAACAAGTTACATTTAGGTTTGAAGCAGATTTACTATGTTAAATGT
This sequence comes from Homalodisca vitripennis, assembly GCF_021130785.1. NCBI lineage: Eukaryota > Metazoa > Arthropoda > Insecta > Hemiptera > Cicadellidae > Homalodisca > Homalodisca vitripennis. The sequence goes on from NW_025783468.1 coordinate 9,680, forward strand.
ACAATAAACACAAAATATTTTTTCACGGTACTTGTAGAAAATTTAATTTCGAAGAGAAAGATGTAAAATAAGTCTATAATAGACAAACGCAAACTTTAAAAAATAATCCTTAATTACATACAAAACGCATGAAAAATAGACAAAATCTGTTAAGCTCTCTACAAATGTAATATTGAAATTAAAACAGCTGTTTTATTAAAACAAATTAATGAGTTACTATTATTTTTTATCAAGTAAATATTTTTAACAATCTTACATTATCATACATAAAAAAGTTATCTGAATTATCATTCAACAAAAAAGTTACACTTGTCCTAAAAAACTAACCACGTCACAGTAGATGTTCAAAATGTTTCCCCTCATTCAAAATACAAGCATCCAGCCGTCTTCTCATAGACTGCCGAACTCTTTCGAAGATCCCAGGTGTCTCACGTATCCTTTGAATCCCGTTAACAATCCTTATTCGCAACTCTTCTATGGTATCCACAGGCGAGTCGTAGACAAGCGTCTTTAAATGTCCCCATAAGAAAAAGTCTAGAGGATTGAGGTCAGGTGACCTTGCAGGCCATGCTACTGGGGCTCCTCGACCAATCCATCCGTTTGGATATGCTTCATTTAAAACATTCTCTTACTTGTAATGTGTAATGAGCTGGAGCTCCATCCTGCATGAACCACATGTTGTTGCGTGTGTATAGTGGCACATCTTCGAGTAACTCATTCAGATTAGTCGTCAAGAAATGTAAATAATTTTCACCATTGAGCGTATCAGGTAAAAAACTAATAAAAATTTTATCACCCAGAATAGCAGCCCATACGTTTATAGAAAACTGATATTGGTGACGGTTCTCTGAAATAGCACGTGGATTTTCAATTGCCCACATGTGAGTATTGTGGGTGTTAAGAATAGCCATTCTTGAAAATTTTGCTTCATCAGTAAAGATAATGTAATTTAAAAAATGTGGATTTCTGCACCTTTGGATAAGCCATTGGCATAGCTGAACACGAGGAAAGTAATCTCGAGGCAAAAGAGCCTGGACCCTTTGATAGTGATAAGAATGCAACTGCTGCTCGTGTAAAATCTTCCAGACAATTGAATTACTAACACCGAAATCCAAGGCTAGTTCTCTAGTACTTCTTCCAGGATGATTCTCTATTTCGTCCAACACGCCCTCCTCCAATTCAGCTGTACACGTTGTACGTGGCCGTCCTGATCTACCAACTTTTCCAGATTTAAAGGTTCCCGTCTCGCTTAGCCTTCTATGAATGGAAGAAAACATTTTATGAGTCGGTAACTGTCTATGAGGAAAATGTTCCTGATAGAGTCGTCTAGCCTGACGACTGTTGCAATGTGCAAGACCGTACATTAAATGCATGTCTGCCATTTCACCATTAGTGTACATAATATTCATATTACCTGCCATGATGAATAAGATATTATTAGCTATCAAAAATTAACTTCAACGGCACTCGCACTAACTTGTATTAAAGTCCAGATCAACACACGCACTTAATGAGCAATGGAAAAATAGCTGCTTGTAATGTTTATTTAAATTATTATAAACAATGTTACATTGTTAAAACATATGTTTTAAATAGAAATTATTTTGTTTCTCAAATCAAATATTTTAATAAAACAGCTGTTTTAATTTCAATATTACATTTGTAGAGAGCTTAACAGATTTTGTCTATTTTTCATGCGTTTTGTATGTAATTAAGGATTATTTTTTAAAGTTTGCGTTTGTCTATTATAGACTTATTTTACATCTTTCTCTTCGAAATTAAATTTTCTACAAGTACCGTGAAAAAATATTTTGTGTTTTTTGTACATTTAACATAGTAAATCTGCTTCAAACCTAAATGTAACTTGTTTTTCGGGACCAAGTTTCGCGTATTTCGTCACATATCTTAAAAATTACTGTAGCTACAGGTCTGGAAACGGTTTTTTTAAATTTTTCAGTTCATTTTACATAAAGTACGCTAAATTTTACATCTTAATTAACAGCCAACAAATACCCGTAGGGCTTCGTTGCAGCAGGGGAACTGAAATTCAGACGAAATCTTTCACCCTGTATAACTTGGTAACTAAGCATTTTCGGACCTATGTTAATTAGACCTTTTTTTCTTATTTTGATGTGAGGAATCGCGCCCTGACTTATGGGCACCTTTTTTCAGAACACCCTGTATATATATATATATATATATATATATATATATATATATATATATATATATATATATATATATATATAATATCTAATATATGTTAGTAATATATTAACATATATTAAAGCATTATTTGATGTTTCAACTGATTTTCCTCAAAAAGGTTGAAAGAAGTTTAACCCTTTAAATTTTATAAAATATTAGGTATACAGTGCTTGGTCAGTAGTGAAATGCAGATAACATAGACAAAAGGTACATTGTAAAATGCACAATGGTACTGGAAATATCTTAGACTAAAAGAAGATTGCAAGTTCCGAATGTGGAAATTTTTTGACCGAAATAAGTTTTTGAGACCTACATCGTAACTTATATTATAAATGCGAAAGTGAGTTTGTTTGTATATTAACATATAGGCCTATTCGTATTCCAAATTATGAAAATCCTCATCTTGGTCTCTGAAGTTGTATTGCAGCAAGGAAATGTATTCAAAGACCTGTTAAATGTAATGTAATGTGTGTAATGTATGTTTTGTGTAAACATAGTTTGCTGACGGTAGATACAATCATAGGTTTAACTATATAGTTTAACCACTATTTTCAATTTGGTTACATTTATAGGCTTGAAAACGTACTGAGAGCTTCATAGTAGCATCACTTATCTCTACATTTTCTGCAACCGCTGTTTAGCACTGAGTAAGAAAATATCCAGATAAGATAATAACAGGTTTTGTGAAAATAAACTCTAAATTTTATTATTGTTAATTTATTCTGTGCTTGGTCAGTACTGTGACGCTAATATAAAGGACAGAGTCACTATCTAACTTACTATAAGCTTAAATAAAGTTGGTTGTAAAACCCATCTTAGTTGTCTTGAGAGAAGCTTTTCCCTGCCCTGTATACATATTTTCTTGATCGGGATAGAAGACAAAATTGTGGAAGAAAAGAATGCTAAGACAACATTAATTTATAATGGCCATATTTAATGTTACGATATTACACTTTTGACAGATTTTCTTTATCGTGGCAACAAGGCATACTACATCGGCGTCGGAAATATAATTCACTCGAACAAGAAGTACTCGTGCACAAATAAAAAGCATACGAAATTGCAAGGCAATCCGTGAGTAACTTCTAGTGATATGATACATTCTATAATAATAATGATTCATTTCAACTTCTCTTTCATGAAGGATACCTCCAGGAAACTATATATTTTTTTACACCTTCATAAATTATATGTTTTGCAATACTACAACCAAAGAAAATTAAATTTACTTTTCATTTTATTAGCGTGTTAGTACTTAAATAGTTTAACCTGTGAATCCGTTTTTATATACTTACCGTGAAAACTTATTATTCGATGCAATTCATCTATTGACATTATTTTGATCAAGTAACAGGATTCGCGGAGGTTGCATAAAAAATTGCTATTCTATGTCTCAGTTCATTCTTAAGATGCACTGTGCACAATCAGACAAACAATCGTACAAAATAGAGTTTGAAACTAAAATTACCTATAATAAAACTCAGTCTTGTATAAATGAAGTTTCATGCAAAATTTTAAACCTTCATATGAAGTCTTTCTTGGCATATCTTCCAGATAATACATTCAAATTTTTGTTCATTAAATTGGGTTTCATATCGGTGTTAAAATCATAAAATTCTACACATTAATTCACTATTAATTTACATATGTGTTGGGATAGTTAGGCTACATGCGTTAATATGTTAATGAGTTTATTTTTGAAATTTATTTATGTTGATACTGTCTCGTTTTTATCACGGTTGCCCAATGTAGTCTAAATATTTAGCCAAATCCCATGGAGTGACATGTACCATAATTTAACTTTTAATTAATTTAATTTAGCTTTATGGTACAGTTTTAAGTTTGTAGGTTAGTTCGTTTTCGTGCGGACAGATATACAGACAGACAGACAAACTTACAAATTAAATTTGTTTAATCCCACAAGTTACAGGCCTCGTTAGAGCAGTCAGTGAAATGTGTATTATTATACTCTATTTAACTAACTTTTTGACTTTTTGTTTGTGCACTAATCTATATACACATACAATTTAGAGATATAACGTAACGAAATGGACTCTTTAATTATTGATTTAGTATAATTACACTGAAAAGATACATATACTTATATAATCACTGGTGGTGACTTTTGTACAGTTTATTGATGACAAATCTATAGTTGAAACCATTCCTTTTTTGTAAAGATCTCCCTGATACAACAAAAGGACAAGACATTTTTAATTTAGTTGATAAGTTCTTTGAAAATTCCAAAATATTATGGCAGTCCTGTTTAAGTGTCCCATTTATGGGTGGGCACTTCACAGGCTTTCTAACGTTAGCAAAACAGAAAAACACAGATATAGTTTATACACATTGTTTTCCTACATAGAGAAGAAACTCTGATTGCCATATCTTTGGCTTCTGGAATAAAAGTAGTACTCGACAGGTGTGTAAAGTTGACATACACAAAATAGCTTACCCACATTTTTCATATTATTCGTTAGTTCTTCGGAAGTTCCTGTTAGTTCTCACAAAAGTTTCGTTAGTTTAGCAATATTAAAAACTTTACAGCCTTAATTCAATGTGTCACCATAAAAATTAGCCTACCCAGATTAAATAATACGTTTTCAAAATTCATATCGTCAGTCCCTCGTTATTTTTCGTTACTTCAGCAAAATATCTATTTTACAGCCCTAATTTAATGGCTAGGCATACTTCACACCGTGAAAAAGTGGTGAAACAAGATTAATGGGTAATTAGATTGTAGTAACATCGATGCAAAATGCATTCCAGACAACATACATTTTTGGTAGGTTATGTTACGTTTGTCATTCACCACCTTTGTTTTATATTTAACGAAATATTAAGAACCCTTAAGTTTTCATTTCTGGCAATTTGGCCCACGCAAAATAGCCCATTCACTTACAACTGGTTGGAATCCTTAGTATACGTTAGTTTTGCTATTCCCGAAGTTCTTTATGTTGTTATTGTAACGCCTTTGTTATTATAACATAAACGCTATAAAATTAAAATTAAAATTAAATTAATTGGTTTGAACAAAATATTGCTTGTCATAGAAAATAGGTATTGTGAAATATTATGGTGGCTTGATAATTGAAATATTAAATTGTCCTATTTAAACATTATTGTAGTTGCAATATTAATAAATACATATAAACAAATGAGTTTTGGGATATTATTTTATTAAATAATAAACAAACATTATAATCCAAAGGAAGTATCATCTGGGAGGACGTTGATCTCCCAACTACTGTTTTTTCCGGTCAGGGTGTATCTATTTTCAGAAATGTGATAAGAACCGTGAGAACCCCGGTAGGGGGAGAGATAGTGGCCAGCATACCTACTGATCTAGCTTCCTTTCGAGTTCATCGCCTTTTCCCTCTTTTAAATCAAACTCTTTCCACTAATACTTGATTACTTTGAAAATCAATGAGCCTCTTCTTTTTGTCACACTTCATTCTATTTATCAGACAATTTATTGGACAATATTAGAACTCTGCATGTTGTGTTTAGAGAGCGATGTCTCTCAAGTTTAGAAATAAATAAAGCTGTCTAATACGCATATTTTATTTAGACCTGAGGTAAGGCGGGAGGTTTTGGAAAACAATGTACACAAATACACTATTTAATTGTAATTTAATGTGCAAATTTAAATCACTAGCTATTCATATTTTTAAAAGGAAAGGAATGAAATCAAATACTTTTCTTTTGTATGTATTATACTAATCTTCTGAAAGAATTCTTCGTCTTGTAAAGGACCAAAGAACATTGCTCTATGTGACAATAACAAAACTATATCCTAGACAGACTAATTCCAAAAATTTTGTAATCGTATTGCTAATAAATTATATGCTTATTATGAGAAGTGTACGTATTGTTAGAAAACCTGAAGGCATTAGTTTTTCAGGTAGTTTTTTTCCGATTTTTCTTCATCTCAAGCCGACCGAATATGTAACTTTCGTATTTAAAGAAACGTTCAGTCTATTCACATGCACATTTTCACATGCACAGTTGAAGGAAACGCTATTTCGGAGGCAGAGATTGAGAAACGTTTCAGAAACCTGTGATAACAAAGGCTTATCTAAAAAAAGATGTTTCGTGTAAGTATTGGTGAAAACTCTAAAACTGTATCAGAGGTATCTCTAATCATGAAACGACAGAATGATACAAACTATAAAACTTTTGTAGACTCTAGTGGATTATGTGACCAAATAAACACAATCCTTACATCTTTACCTTCTACTGACAAAATAGGAGATCTACCGTTAGTCTGTGTACTTCATCCACCAGATACCGAAGAAAACTACAACATACCATATAGTTTGCTTTAAAGAAGTGCTTAATACAACACAGACAAGGTGACTATATTTCTGTTAGACGAAACTCTTTACAAATGTTTTTCCTAAATCTAATTTACTTTTGTGTACTTTCATGTATGTCAAGCAGTCTGGAGGTGGCTGTGGGATATAAAACACAATGTGTTGAAATAAGATATGAAAACTAAAATGAAAAGTTTCCAAAGAGGTACAACAAGCAGACTGCAAGAATGAAGAAAGTGCGACTTCAGTCGGTGCAGCAGAACAATGGTATGAGGACTAATAAATTAAGAATCGTGAAAAAGGAGTACCTATATGTGTTATTTTAAAACTCTTTTGGAGTGGAGAGCTCTATGGTGCTATCGTTTTGCAACATTGTGATGATCCAAAGGGATGATACAAACAAGTACTGTGAAGCGTTCGTGAGCTTTTTGAAAGATTAAATTGATGTAAATCTCTTGATAGACTATGCTTTGATTAATTATATTTGCAATTGATTTGATAACTACCGTGAAACCAGATTCATTGATTTCGCCAGTTATCGGTGTGATCAAAATATTATGGAAGCTCAGAAATCACTGAACTGTCAAGAGCTCACTAAATACTATAAGAAGTATATTGTAATATCTTAAGGAAAGTAATTCTTGCTTCCAAAAAAATGGCAAATGACAGATTCATACTGGATGCGAGGAATAGGCCACACGCGATGTGGGAGATGGTTAATAGAGAAACTAACAAGTTAAAAATTAAAGCGGATGAGGATCTTGAGTCCCCTTCTTCCAGTGATTTCTAAATTTTTTGAAAAAGTAGTCCCAATCACAATTCTTAAACATTTTACTAAATATAACATTTTGTATAAAAATCAGTTTTAACTCATCAACAGCCTAGGCAGTGTTTGAACTAATTGATACAATTTTATTTTTCAATTTTGACAAAAAACATCATACTGCAACTCTTTTCTGTGACCTATCAAAGGCTTTTGGACTGTGTTGAACACAGAAAAATGTTAAAGAAATTAGAATTTATGGCTTTTCAGTTCACAGTTCAATATCTTCATATTTATCACATAAGAAACAAAAGGTTACAATTAAAAATAAGTCTTCGATAAAGTTTTCTTCCCACTGACAACTCAACGATCGTGGCGTTTCCAAGGCTCAGTGCTGGGTCCACTACTATTTCTAAATTACGTGAACGATTTTTCACCTAACCTAACTACATTATCTGTAGTTGTGTTTGCTGACGACACCACTATAAAAACAAAATCTCTTGATGATTTAGAGAATAAAATTAATCAAGCAACTGACGAAGCAGGGTAGTGGTTCTCAGCTACTGTTCAAAGAAAATAAAAGCCAATTATTAATATTCTCAACACTCCAATCGGCAAGCACGTATATTAATTTTTAACCTAACTAATATTAAAGTAACATCGTCATGTACATTTTCTTTGTTTAGTTGTGGATAATTCAATATCATGGAAAGAACACATTATGTATTCCTTTTAATGTATATTTTGTGACTTGTGAATGTCCATTTGATAGAAGATGCCGTTATTGTGACACGAATGAATAACATACTTCATGTTTGTCTACATAATATTATGCAAGGTTATAGACAGCTCAGCCTCACGCTATAGATAGGATATACGGGCCAGCCAGTCTTCGGATATCTCTGCCACGCGCCTTGGCAGACCCGACTGGCGACTGAAGCCACTTTGGGGTTGTAAATACGCGTGCGGGCGGCGCGGGTCTGAATGCGCCACGACCACAAACTGGGATGCTCGCAGAGTCTTTGTTCAATGTGCGATGTTACGAAATCATATCCTGCTCGTCCGCACAGCACCTGCGTTCAATGTGCAGGTGGCCTACTGTTAGCACCTCATTCATGGCCTCATTCATGCACCTAACGTTCGCGCTGGCTGACCGAGTGAAAGATTATATACACCGAACAATAGAAATAACTACAAAGAGCACACATTATTTCAGAACTTATCAGTAGGATAGAAACTTGCGCTTAAAATTCGTAATGTATCGTAGTGTACTCATTTCATCCAATATATAATCTTAAACATTATTTTTTTCTGTCCACAGCCAAATAGGGTTTTACATTTAACTCATTATACATAATTTAACTGACTATTACGTTAATTAACTGACTATTTCCCTTGGTTTATTTTCTACATTTTTAATAATATTTTGAATCATTGGTAGATTAATTCCATTTTCGACTTCCTTAACCTGTACTTACTTTGATTAGTCTTTATCTGGTCCTCCAACTTTATGCGATTATCAAGGCTTTGTCTGAGAGGGATATTATAACTACTATTGATCCAACTTTAAGACAAGAAAGGTCTCTACTACTGTATGTATTGTTTCGTGTATGCATAAATCCGATATCACTAAGTTACTATAATCAACAATTTGTTACGCAAAATATCAAGGTTTAAAGTAAAAACCGTATTGAATTGTAAATTGTACAATGAAAAGAAAAGAAGATTCCAATGCGGTATTAATTTTATAAAACCATTCTACTTATATTTTGTAATAGTTTTATTGTTTGTACGCGATTGTTTAGGTTAAAGTGAAGAGGGTGTATATGTTTTTTTATGTGTTAATATATGGCAAGGTCAGTTCTTCCATAAATTGACGATTTGACTGTTACTATAAAATAATGTTTCCGTCAAAATAATTACACCTAGGCTATAATTCTTTCGTATAGTGGTGTATGAGTTGAAAGATTCCATTACGTTGGTGTTTTCATCGTCGTATAGAAATTATACGAGTATCTTAAAAATGATTACCTACATTTGGATAAATATCAGTTACAACAGTTAAGCACTAATCAAATCATTTTTTTTACAATAGTTCTATAAAATCCAAGAAATAATACAACACATTATATGAAAATAATAATATTTACTATTTACTGTTAATTTTACTACATTTTTCTTTAGAAGCAGACAATTTGGCCTCTAAGTTTTTGTACCTATAATGCGATTAGTTTAACTGTGTACTCTACTTTATGAGACGACGTATCTGTAATAGCTATTTTATTTCACTTAACGTAAAGTGTAGTAAAATAATCACCTAAATTGAGATGTAATTAGTTTAAAATAACGGTTCCATTGAATTTGTATAAGAATTACTATATAGAAGTACACAATATACGTTATAGTTCACAAAATGGTAAATGGTATAATTTTAATGGTTTAAAAAAGTATATACACTCTGCACATGTAATAAATAAAAGTGATATTTAAAGAAATAATGTTGTGATTTTCAAGGTACTTTTTCAACGAATCCATCGACGTAGAAGGGAGCAGCACCACTACTTTAAAGGTACGCTTGCAAAAACCTCGATTAACAAACATCTGATACCCCTCAACTGTGAAAGTGTCTTGGATACTGAAATAATAGCTACCTGATATGTCTATTCCTGTTTGAAAAAAAATACTATACAGCTCCATCATATTACATCATTAATTTTTTTAAATATAAATTACAATGACTACAAGTCTACACTTTTAGACATATTTCTTTGAACAAGGAAATCTTAACATTGACGTCGGATATATAATTCACTGCAGCGATAAGTGCTCATAAGAAAGCCTAGGAATTTGTGTGCGAAACGCGGGTAACATGAACGAGTTTTAACATGAATTGTAATCGTGCACCTTTAAAAAACCTTACAGCATTTGTGTTTTTTATTAACTACGATATTCCAAAATATGTTAAACCGTTTAACGGTTAATAGTTTATCGTAAAGAGGAGTAAAACTAATATTGTTTAAGAATATATTTAAGAATATGTTGCGTTCGAAGTCATTGGTAACTAACTGCTAGTAACAAAAAATATTATCTCCTGTCGTTCCTGGATCACTATTTGAACGAGTTTTAAAATATGTCGAAAGAAAGAGGTTTACTTATTTCTAACAAAACCTAAACCAACTTGATGTAATTACAACTGTATAAACTTTGTTGAATGTCTACACAAACTAATTCCAATTGACAAAAAACTTGTTCTCTATAACTTCATAGTAATAATATATACATGAAAGTACCATTTTAATAAAGTTACGATTTTTTAATATATGAAGAATGAGAAAAACAGACCAAACTACGTTATGTGATATTAAGGCAATAGATTGCAGGTGGTTCATCCCCCAACTACTGTTTTTGTTTGTGAAGGTAAATCTAGTTTCAGAAATATGATGAGGACACACAGTAGCGTAGCCAGAAATATCGTTCGGGGGGGGGGGTCCGAAACCGGGTGATCCGGGGGACGTTTTGTGTGTTATAGTAAATATCAGATTTACGTACAAAAACACGGGTCATTTAGAAAAACTGAAAATAATTCATTTCAGACCTAAGTTTTGGAGTTAGACTTTTTTATAACCGCCATTGTATCACATTTACATTGCATTATAACCCAAAAAATTTTGTCACACCAAGAGCCACTCACCCTGTATAGGTATTAGTCGGCGTTCAATTGAAAGATGTAGTATTACAATGATGTAAAACTTTTGATGCATAGACTATGTATTGATTGAGTATATTTGCAAGTCATTTGAAAACTACCATGAAACCAGAGTCATTGATTTCGGCACTTATCGGTGTGATCAAAAAATATTATGAGCCACTAAACCTAAGTCTAGTACAAGATTGATAAACCGAGTACTCTGTTAATTCTGAAAAGAAAACATTATGTATTCCCTCAATGTAGATTTTACAACTTGAGAATGTCCATTTGGTGGAAGAGGCCGTTATTGTGACACGAATGAATAACAAAATTCATGTTTGTCTACATAATATTATGCACGGGCTCAGCCTGATGCAATAGATAGGATATGCGGGCCCGCCAATCCGGATATCCCCGCCAGGCCTCGGCAGACCCGACTGAGCGATTGCTGAGACCACTTTGGGGTTGTAAATACGCGTGCGGGCGGCGCGGGCCTGACTGTGACACGACCACAAACCTCGAGGTGCAGAGACTCTGTTCAATGGGCGATGTTACACAATCATCTCCTGCTCGTCCGTGCAGCTGGCCTGCCTCAGTGGCGTACCGAAGGGGGGGGTCCAGGGGGTCCGGACCCCCCCCAAATTTTAAGACGTATTAAAAAATAAAGCATGGAGCAGGAGAAAAAAGGAGAGTTGTCTTTACTTTTGTCTACAAACATTAAATTAATTGATTTATTTAATTGAAGTGACCTTGTTAAAAATATAATTGTCTTTTCGTTTAAATCCATAAAGTATCAAACTATTAAAAGTATCAAAAGTATTATTTTGGGCTCGGCCTTTCGGATAGTGTAGTGTTATCACGGTATTTCTATAGGGCGCGGTCACGTGACGTCGCAAAGTAACGTGAAACCGTAACATGGCGAAACAGTTTAAATTAGCGACTACTTCGTTCAAATTCGTCTTGAGGACTTAAAATGACTGCTTAGAATTAAGTTACGACGTTGATTTTAGGTGTCAATAAACTGTTAGACGTGTATATAATTATCGGAAAAACATTTAAAAAAAAAATCACTTTCGGTCGGAAATAAAATACACCTGGAAAACTCTAATGATTAGGTAGAACTTCAACTACTTCGGACTTCAGTTATTGAGGTAAACGTGGTATTTTTGATTGAGTTAGGACGACGATTTTTGTTATCATTAAAACTATACAATGTACCTATATAATTATCGAGAAAAAATCACTTCCGGTCGGTAAATACCGAAGAAAACTGTCTACAGAATCAAGTTTTGACGATTTAGGATTTCACTGGTTGAGTGGTTGAGGTAAAAATGGTACTTATAATTTTGTTAGGACGTTTATTTTAGGTATTAATGCAACGTCGACTAATTATCGAGAAAGAAAACAATAAAATCACTTCTGGTCTGAAAATACCGAAGAAAAGCTCTACTGATTTCACTGGTTGAGTCGTTGAGATAAAAGTGGTACTTAGAAGTATGTTAGAACATTGATTTTAGGTATCAATTGAACGCCGACTAATACCTATATAATTAATTATCAAGGAAAAGTTGGAAAAATCACTTCCGGTCGGATAATACACCGGAAAAATCTCTACTGATAAGAAGTTCCGACTACTTTGGATTTCACTGACTGAGGTATTATTTCATTTTCCTTAGTGTATTCCGATCGGAAGTGATTATTTTTGTTTTTTTTTCTCGGTAAATATATATTTATTAGTCGGCATTGAATTAATATCTGAAATCAATGTCCTAACATAATTATAAGTACCATTTTACCTCAACCACTCAACCAGTGAAATCCAAAATCGTCAAAACTTGAATCTGTAGAGAGCTTTTCTTCTGTATTTACCGACAGAAAGTGATTTTTTTTCTCGATAATTATATAGGTAGTCGAGTATTAATGATAACAAAAATCGTCGTCCTAACTCAATCAAAAATACCACGTTTACCTCAATAACTGAAGTCCGAAGTAGTTGAAGTTCTACCTAATCATTAGAGTTTTCCAGGTGTATTTTATTTCCGACCGAAAGTGATTTTTTAAATGTTTTTTCCGATAATTATATACTCGTCTACAGTGTAATGATACAAAAAATCGTCATTATAATTCATTCATAAAATACCCTCAATCAGTGAAATCAAAAGTAGCCGAACTTCTAATCAGTAGAGTTTTTGCGGTGCATTTCCCGACCGTTAGTTTGATCTGTACCCGAGCAACACTCGAAAATTGCCCTCCTTTTCTAAAGGGATTTCGACCGTCAGTGGCCCAATGTCCCCGCAGAGGTATTTCATTTTCTCCACAGAATATAGTTGTGTCAACTATACGCTTGAGTGAAGCTCTGTTTTGTTCTTTTTCTTTCTTATCCAGTGAATCCAACATCACTTTGGTGCCTTCTATTCGGCCAGAATCGAACTTTGTGGTACTAGTGTTGCTGTGAGAGTTGTATTTGCCTATTACATCTTTTCCACTTTCTATAAGGCGTAGTTACTAAAGCTCCATATTTTTGGTATTTACCTTTTACCAGTGAACTCATTGGCAAATAACACACAAAACGTCCCCCGGATCCCCCGGTTTCGGGCCCAAATTTTCGGACCCCCCCCGAACGAAATTTCTGGCTACGCTACTGGCCATTAGCCCTCTCTCATGCACCGCATCGTCCCGCTCTGGCTGACCGAGTGACACAGATTATAAACACTGAATATTAAAAATAACTTCCGTGAGCATAAATCCTATTTCATAACTTATGAGAAGGATAACAAGCTTTCACGTAAAATGCCTAATGAAGTGTACTCATTTAATCCAATATATTAATTTTTAACATTATTATTTTTTTACAGCCAAATAGATTTCTACATTTTAATCATTATACAGAATTTAACTGACTATTCCGTTAATTAATTGACTATTTCCTTTAGGGATTTTCTACATATTCAATATTTTGAATCATTGGTATTAATTCCATATTCGACTCCCCTAAAACTATACAGTACATACTTTGGTTAATCCTCACCAGCTCCAAACTTTCTGCGATTATCATGGCTTTATCTGCGAGGGATATTATAAGTACTATTGCTCCAACTAAGACAAGATTGATCTCTACTACTGTATGTATTGCTTTATGTAATATTGTAAATATGGATAGGATTAGTGGAAAAACCGCCAAAAGATCAAACTATTTGGTACTTTATTTATTGGTATTAGGTAGGTAACAAGTAGCTGGAAAATGCATATAAGCTACAATAATACGTACGATATGATCTTATCTAATCCTAACAAAGTAGTCAGTGTATCACAACTTAATTAACTGGTTTTATGTGTCTTGTAACCTTGGTTGGGTTTTCAATTCTTGAAAAATCGTATATCAAAGTATTGGATATAAAACTTAATTCATTATTTGTAATAGATAAAAGTTGAGAGAGTAACATAATAAAATATGTGCAATCTATGATTGCAAACATGTAATCTTTTTCCCCATTAAAAATATTTTACTGATATCACACTACAATTAACAATTTGTTACGCAAAATACTACGGTTACAGTAAAAACCATATTAAATTGTAAATTTTGTAGTGAAAGGAAGATTCAAATGTGGTAATAATTTTAGAAAACCATTCAACTTATGTTTTGTGTTAGTTCGAACTCATTTTTTGTTGCGCCGTTCTATCGTTTATAACTAAGAGGGTGTAGATTTATTATATGTTGGGCCTAATAGATGACAAGGTAAGTTCTTGAACAAACTGAAGATAAAAACCTTCTATAAAGTAATGTTTTTCGTCAATATAATACACCTAGAATTCCTTTGTATAATGGTGTATGAGGTTAAAGATGTTTCATCGTAGTATTGAAAATTATACGAGTAACTTAAAAATAATTAACATTTGGGTAAATATCAATTACATTAGTTAAGTACTAATCAAAACTTTTAATTTAAAAGTAATTCTATAAAATCCAAGAAATAATATAACATAATATACGAAAATAATATTTCCTATTTACTGTTAATTTTTACTACATTTTTCTTTAGAAGCAGACATTTTGAAGTTTTTTGTACCTATCTTAAATAGCTATCTCATTTCACTTAACGTAAAGTGTAGCGGAGTAGTACCGTTAGAGGGAGGAGTGTGGAGCCAGGCGACTGTAATTTACTGTCGACAGTAGGAGGAGCCAGCAGCCATCGCAAACTTGTATCCCTCCATGACTGCCCCCCTCCTCACGATTCGGCGTTGACGGAATGGGTTGTTTTCGACGTTGGCGGAAATGGAGCTGATTCGGCTCTGGCGGATTGGTATGAATTCGGAGTTCGCGGACAGTTGAAGATTCTACTTTAACTTTTCCTATAGCACCGATAAATTCTATTATTCGTCCGTCAACATCGAAGAGATGATGTAGGACTGTTTGTTTAAGTTCTACATCAGTCCGTGAGCTCCGAATTTATTCGACTCTATAGGAATCTCTAATTTTCGCCTCTAAAAGACACATGAGTCCGCCAGGACCGAATAAACGAAACAGTCCGCCAACTCCGAATCCTCCTAGATTCCGTGAGTGGCGAAAAGTAGAATCGTCCGTGAGCCTCGAATATTTTATGTCTTAGTCCGATAGCTCCGAATAATTTGTTCTCCAGTCCGTGAACGTCGAATCATTCGGAGCTGACGGAAAGTATCGTTTTCGGTCTTGGCGGACGAATTCACTATTCGGCCCTGGCGGATTCGGTCCTCACGGACTCCACCGGCTGCAAAGATATTAGCAGTTGAAATATCCATGCAAGCGGGAATAATGATAAACGCGGTCGGCTCAGGCGCTAGTAACGATGAACGTCACCTCATTGCTCCCCACTCCGCCTCCTCTATCAGCTGTTTATTGTTCTGCAGACGATCCTGTTGTGACAGGAAACTCCAGTAGCCGGTGCTTGCCATTATAGTGTGTTTAGCTGTATTTTTGCTTGGTGTTCATTGTGGGAGGCAGTTGTTTAATGTGCGTGTGAGTACCAGTTTAAAACTGAGTGGTGTGCTGAGTTGTTTATAGTTAACCTATAATAGATGAAGAAGGTGCTGTTCCGGACAAAAACAAAAGCTAAAAAAAAGGCAGAGAGTCTAGGAAGAGTGAGCGATGCTGCAAAAAAAATGAGGAACCATACTCATGAAACAGGTGAAAACTGTAATTGTAAGGTTATTTTGTTGCTTTAGTAATACAACTGAAGACGAACGTAAGAAGATTATTTTGCACTTTAATGGCCTAGAAAATTGAGATAGCCAAAACATTCATTTAAGCGGTTTTAATTACTTGCAATTTAGTGAAGCAAAGAAGAAACAGGCCAGACGCAAAAAAACTGTAAACTTTACTCTTACGCATATCGTTATAAAGTACGTGTGACACATGATAACGAAATGATCGAGGTTCCTGTGTGCTACAAAGGGTTTCTTGCTATGTATGGTATCACTCCAAAGGCGCTTACAGACGATACAGCAACAACTGAAACCGAATTTCGGGAAAGTATTACCAGATAAACGAGATAAACACTTGAATAGGCCTCACGCCTTGTCGGAGGAAGTTACCAATAAGATCCATAAACACATTCAGTCTCTCAGGGGGAGAAAGGCTCATTATTCTCTCAAAAATACTGACAAGATCTATTTGCCTGATGAATTAAACATTACTAAGCTTCTTGAAATGTACAAGGAAAAGTATCCGAATTTTCCAGCCTCTTATGATACTTGTTGCAATATTTTTGAGACAAACTACAATTTTTTTCTTTTGGTTATCCCCGTTTCGGATACTTGTAGTCGTTTTGATGGGTTAAATGCTGAGCTAGAGATAGTAAAAACAGAACTAATGAAAAAGTGATTGCCCTAACGTTGCTGACCTTAATATAAAAACTGTTGTAAAGTTCAACGTGATCTAGAGTTACATAAAAGAAAAGGCGATACATTTTATGAACGAAAGAAAAACTGCAGAACAAGGTGCTCAAAACTTGCAGAGGAGGAAGCTATCACGCTAGATTATCAGAAAAACTTATCAGTTCCAAATATTGCGAAAAATACTAATATATTATAAGAGGCAACTTACTGTGCATTTATTCAACATTCATATCCTGTCTACAGGGCGAGTCTTTCTTCTTTTATGTTTATGACCAAAACAGTTGCTAAGAGAGGCTCAAATGATGTTACATCCTTGCTTCATAATTTCATACTTGAACAACTCTCTCCCAGCGTAAAAACTCTTCACATATTGTGTGATTCGTGCGCTGGACAGATCAAGAACAGTACTCTACTTCAATACCTTCACTACATTGTTTCACTACATAAAACGTTTAAAATCCGTGACTTTAACATTCCCAGAGCCGAGGACATTCGTACATGGAATGCGACCGCAACATGATTTTAATTCCAAAGAAACAATTTGCGGAATTGCCAAAAGACACTTACAACATAATAAGAGAGTCTAGGGCTAAACCAAGTCCGTTCAGAGTCATTGAGTGTGAGCAATTTATGTTTAAGGATTGGAACACCTTCTTCAAAACCAATAATGAATATGCAAAAAAACTATGCGAACGCGCCCTATAAAGGAGCTGAAAAGTTGAAACGGATCACTTCAGAACCATACGTCACAGGTCCTCCTATAATGGATACTGGGAATCTTCCATTGTCATTGCTACAAAGAGGACTTTGCAGAAGAAGAAAACAGAAGAAGAGGCAGAAGATTTGTCTACAGGAGAGTTCTTTCTTGCCGAGAAATGCATATGATGCAAGGCTCCCACTTCCCAGAGACCAAATTGAGAGATTTGCAGGTAATGCTTCACATTACTAGGCATATACCTTATTTTTATGTTTTATAACGTAGAAATAATTTATGCAATCGTAAATCCTGACCCAAATTTAAAAAAAAAAAACAAAGGAGCCATAGAATACTCCTGAACACTGTGGGTTTGAAACTCGTAAAATAAAACTTTTTAAATGAGTTTTATGATTTAACTTTTCAATCATTTCAAAATTAACTCCTATACAATATAAACTTGTGTTTGCACAAATATGTTCCTTTTACAGGACCTAACTCCGTTCCTGACAAGTATCTGAAGCGAGAGAGTTCTACCGTAACTTGCCCCACGGAAAACGTGATTGACGAAGACGAGTGAAGTTGATGTCTGATGAAGAGCAGTTTAGGACTATTAAAATAAATTTTTTCATTTATACAAAACTGTAAAGTTAACTTTGAAACATGAACTATGTACTCAATAAAAGGCTATTAGATTGTAATCTGTTGTTGTTAATATTTTCCTGCTAATTTGCTGCACCTTCATCATTTTATCCGCAAAATTATTGTACCTTCATAATTTTTTCCATTAAAAAAGTACAAATTTTACTAAAAAATTTTATAAAAGGTTTAAGTTTTTAAAACACTAAAATGATGTACTTACTTCTTATAAGTATCTAATATTGGTGATAATAACTAATTATTACAATTTTTACATCTATCAGAATAGATTTCCTGAAGAGTTCTAAAATCAATATATCATTTTCCTGAGATTCAAAGAACATACACCTTCATCGATTTTCCCCCCGACTCCTCAATTATATTAATTTCGATTGCATGAATAGAATAAAAAGCCGATCGAATAGTGCTTACACATATATATTTTTTGTTTCGTAAGCAAGTAAAAGCGATGAGTTTTAAAAACAATAACAGTTGTTATTTGTTTATATATTCATTATAAAAATTTTTGTTTTAGCATTACATCTAACGAGTATTATCAAATTTACAAAAATTCCAACATTTAAAACCACCCAAGAATATGTATTTGAAATAGTGATATTATATGTGTTTATGATTTCACGTACAAAGCTAAATAAATCAGCTAAACCCAAAGTTTCTTTGTCCAAATTACAAATTATTATCATATACTACAATTATTATAAAATACACGAAATCAGTTAGTATTTATGCATTTGTATAATATAACACTAATAAAAATAAAACCCTCAAATCACAATGTTATATACATCAAGATTTTACATTACAAATAAACAAATAATTAACTAAAAATATTTCGTTAAAATTGGCCAGAGTTTTATGCATACAAATACATTTCTGAGTTATAAAAAACAAAATACATTAAATGTGATTGTTTTGTACAACCTCATAGCAAAGTATTTTGAATGGTCTGCCAGTTGTATTCAATTATTTTCTGAATTAGTTTACACAAACAGTTGTGGGCTGAGCTGGTAGACGGATACAATGCCAGTGTTTCCTTCCATGGTATGTTATAATCCAGATCTCTAAACCTCGTAAGCCTCTTAGTGGACCGCCTTGCGGGTTGTGGTGAAATAGTGGGAGCAGGAGGGGAGGGTGAGTTAATTAATGCTGGCTAATAACAATTGTTTTTTACCAGTAAGATATATAATGCGTATTCAATTTTTTTACGGAATATTTGTAGCAATGAACCAATTACATGATGTGTTAATACAAAAACCAACCTGTTTGTTACAATCCAACAGGGCCCATCTGTGCGATAGCTCTTGTTAGGAAATTCATAGAGAATTGAACCTTGTTATATAGGTTCCTCTTGGTCCAATAAATTTGCCTATTAAAATTTCGGGTAAA
>NW_025783469.1:0-33692 GCF_021130785.1 Homalodisca vitripennis
GTCACCTACACAACATTGTCGCTGCGCCACATCACACCGTTACCACGCTCTGGCTGTACACGTCTCTATATGTGAATTGGACACATATGACAAGCAAAACGCTGTAGACACTGTCACCTACACAACATTGTCGCTGAGCCACATCATACCGTTACCACGCTCTGGCTGTACACGTGTCTCCATATGTGAGTTGGGGAGTTGGTCACATGGCATAAGCAACACGCTGTGGACACTGTCACCTACACAACATTGTCGCTGCGCCACATAACACCGTTACCACGCTCTGGGCTCTACATGTCTCTCCATATGCGAGTTGGGGAGTTGGTCACATAGCACAAGCAACACACTGTAGACACTGCCACCTACACAGCATTATCGCTGCGCTACATAATACCGCCACCATACTAAATATTAGAACAAATATGGTCCTTCATTGAAAGTAGGGAATAATTTGCTATTAAGTTATATTCCTATATTCCAGCCTTCCAGGCCTTGTACAACCTTGTACAACGAGACTAGATAGGACAAGTATTTGAAAATTTTCCGTTAGTTAACTTGAAAGTTAATTGGCTCCTGCTGGAATAAGTACGGCTAGAGGTACTGTTGGAAAGCTTAATACACCTTTTCAGGGTGTTGCGGCACGTCTTGTCCTGGCAGACTTTGCAAAGAGTAAAGCACTTGATTCTTGCTCTTTGCCATAAGCAGATCCTACCACCTCGCCCTTTAGTACGTTTGCGTAAAGCTAGGAGCGCTGGACCTTGGGTTTGGGGTGATAGGAATTAGCACTTGCTGGCTTCTTGCTCAACCCCAGTAGGAGGCTTCTTTCTCGACACTCAACATCTGAACTTAGTGGTATGTTCTGTAAGAGTGCTGGGACGTTGCTTTTTGGGTTTTGGGTAGACGAGCGCACTGGGTTTTGGCACTTGCAGTACACCTGAGGAAAAGTTCATACCGAGTTTGAAGAAGATCGTCCTCTCTACTGTGATATAGAGCGACTAAGTTGCATCCTGTACAGACTATCTTATCATAAGGGTCATCTGGCCTGAATTTTGCCCACCAAATTTGTTTTTCCCTGCCAGAAGAGGAAAAGGTTTTCGCAACCAGTGAATGTATGGAGAAGCAGCTCTAATACTACAGAAGAGAGTAACATTTTTCTTCCCAAGGATATTGACGAAGACTGTTCAGTTCCACCCCTTCCACCTTTTTGGAGGAATATTGTCCTTACATTAGAAACCCTGCTTATTGAAGAGGGCCAACAATTCAATATCCTCTCCAATTATAAGGATGTGTTTAGTTTGTTGGCTCTTTTTTAGTGATGTCCTGACGATAAGGCAATCAGCGTTATTGGGAGCTTGCCTGGTCTTAATTCATTCACTCTTAATTCGAGCGTGAATAAAGTTGATCAAGCGCTACTTTGTTCTCTCATTTGGAAAATAATGTTTACTGAGCCACTTTGATCACAGTCATATTTTGTAATATTATTTCACTGTTTGCAAGTACTGCACAATCAAGTAGTTGTTCCGCTGCTTTCGTGCTACTACCAGCTTCCTCCTCTATATAGGCACCGCTGGCACATTCCTGCCAAAGCGACGGACAATGCAGAAGAGTAGGCTTCTACAATTTCGCTGCTGACAGACAGTCAAAGAAATGCTGTGTGGGATTATTATAGTTTGTCCAAATATTTCGGTAGATATGAGAGGATCTCACGTCAACGTGTTCTTCAGAGCTGGAGCAGGAGACATCAAAACATTCCGCTGAGATCCTTTCATGGCTGGCTTTACCTTCTTCTAAAGCTAATCTAAGTAATATTAATTTTTATTGTACGCTACAGAAAAATAAACTACACGAATAGCGCTCGAAAATACTGTCAACAAGTCTTTTCTTTATGATACTTAAATTTTCAATTATGTTCTTGACAATTGTGCTGCTGATTCTTCAGTTGATCAAAATATTTAATTATGTATCAGTCTATGACAAGATGTTGAATCTAATGCTAAAATATATTCCACTTGAAATGTTGTAGTTGTGCGCCATATAGCGACAAACGAAGGAAACAACGATTATAAATACACACAGAAAACTATTGATTACAAAACACTTGCTATATTGAGTAGTTACAATTCCCGAATGGATGCTAAATCTCTGGAAAATAAAATCAAGACTAATCCCAGTGATGCCACCAAGCTCTTAAAATGTATTAAACAGGCCATGCCAACTGTTACTTCACCACACCAATTAGTCTTTATACATAGACGGTCCTTAGTTGTCTAGAATCGAGAATCATGAATATTTATCAACTATTGACCATATAATACAATGGAATGTTTTGTTAAGCAATCACACGCGTATTAAGAATATAATAATATAATCTACTCTAAAATATATTATATATTCTTGTTAAGAAACTCGGTTATCTTATAAAATGGACTTTCCATCAATATGTTGTACAATTATAATTGATGCTACTGATAGGCAAAAGTCGAGTAAATGGCAGTAGTTTGTTTAAAACTTTAATTGAATTAATTTTGTATGAGTTCCCTGTTTCATGTAACATATGTATTTGAATATATTTTATTTTGAGCATTACAGTCATGGACATATTCTCCTGTGGAAAATTCATTTGTTTTAGTATTCATATAGTTAATGCTAATGTAAATGTACAGATTGTAATTGTCATAGTTTCTAACATTTTGCAGAATGGGTGACAGCGATTACTGAAGCTAGCTCTGCATATTCTACGAATACCCTTATTTTTAATAATAAGAATGTCAGTGACAAATGGGGAATGGTCCCATAAAAGCAACCCATAAAACATATGAGGCTGAAAAAGTCCAAAATAAGTCATGCTAAGATACATTACAATATCTCTCAATTTCTAAATAAAATAAACAACTCTATAAATCCTTTTGGAAATCTCATTGATGCCTACTTTCCAATTTAACTTAGAATCAACGTGTAAGCCAAATAACATAACGAAATTGCAATTTATATCAAAGACATTCAAATATTTGTTGTGTGTTTGTTGTACTAAAAATATTCAGATTTTATGAGATTTTAATTTATTACGGCACAGTCGAAGGCTTCCTGTGACAGTTTGTGTACAGTTAAAATGTATTTGTTAATTGAAAATAAATTAGTATTATATGCATAGACAAAACGAGCATTGATAATATGAGGTAAATCATTAATTATTGCAATAACGAAAAAAATTTCCCAAATCGTAATCCTTGTAGAACACCTACATAGACTTCATGGTGGAATTGGAATCTTTAACTGAGACAAATTGTTTTCTGCTTTTCAAATACGATTTCCTTATTTCAAACACAGTCTGATCAAACCATAGAATTTAAAGTTTCCAATTAAACTATGGAAAGGGATAGTTACTTGTGGAGGGAACTGGGGAGTGTGTCGAGACGGAAGCCACGGGTCCGCGGCAGCGCGGCTTGGCGCACATGTCCCCACATCCATCTCGACGACAGATTTACCGCGACCGCGCCACGACACTCCTGGTCGTACCTCTTAGTCACCTTTATTAAGCTGTCTACACGACTCATTTACACCACTCGAATTGTTGCCGCACCGTCGACCGATTTATCACTTGTTGAAATAATTGTAGACGTGTTCTAGCTTTAATTGAGCTCTAAACTAAGCTAAATCCGCCCAGCTCCCGTAATTCCTCCTGACTGATGGCGACACTACGCTTTGCCGACGTCCCGGGAGTATTTTCGGCGCCGTTTAGCGGCTCTCCCTGAGACACGTGGAAGTGGGACGATTAGCTGGGACTGGGGAGGTACTGGAGAGCTAATGTGTAGAGCCCGAGTGATCACTAGTTTCAATTACCAAACGTCGCAGTCTTATTACTCACAATTAATTATGATAGAGAACCCTTTAAATAGCATGTATCATTTAGACTGTGCCTACTCTCATTCCTTCCATTATTATATACTGAGAAGAGTTAATCGGGATATAGCATACTATAATGAATCACTATTTCAATTACTAAGGAATTTTTTAAAGATTATTTTAATCGGTAATTACTACAAATTTGTAATCAGCGTAAAATTATTGTGTAAAATAATCTGATTAGTGTGAGTAATTTTATTTGACAAAGCACTTATTAAACGTGTTGAAACTGATTTCAATTATAAATATAAACTGTTGTTCAAATGTGAGCGTTTTAATTCTTCTTCTAAAAGTAACTGCGATAACACTATTTAAAGAAATGTCCCAGTAAACATTGACGGATGATATTCCTTTACCAAATGATAAAGAGTAAGGATTTCTATTAAAATTTTAATGGAATATTCTTCTATGCGGATTTAAAAAGACAACATTTATTCAAAAAAAAAATATCTTTTGAGTTTCATTAATTTTTAAAGGAAACTGCTGTATTTTGAAAAGCAATTTACATGGCGGATTTTTAATGTTTACTATGACCAGGTATAGGCTTAGAAAGTATTACAGTGAAAGGGGGTAAAATAATCTAATTTCAAAGTTAATCTCGAGTGGAGTTAATAACTGAATCGAGTGAATAATCTTTTTATAAATATTTAATGAATAAAATTCAAACAAGATGTATTTTTTATTATTATTGTCAGAGCATACTAAATAAAACATCATTTTAATAATATTGTGTTATATTTATTCTCTTTAATAGCAAAATATTGTATTGTTATGGTGGGAAGAGTTGAATGAATGTTTAGCTCCAGTTCACCTTCCTCTTAGTGCAGAGTTTGAAATTTTATGGTATCACATACTTGACTCCTGGAATCTGAAGTCATGTTTATCTGAAGAGATTTAAAAATAATAGTCGGCGACAACAAAGCAAAAATAAACTCTGTACATAGTTACAACATCACTAAGACTACACAATCTTGGTAAGGGGTATTCTTAGTGTCTCATCAGGTGCACAATTGAGCGCACTACGATGGTTTACACATTCTCTAAACACTGTGGAGCAACGGCGTTTTCTACTCATAAACCGTTGCTATGGTGGGAAGGTTTGGATAAATGTGAATAATGAATTTAGTTCCAGTTCACTTTCCTCTTAGTGCAGGGTCTGAAATGCTAGTAGTTTTTAGCAGTGATTTGGCAACATCGCCTAAAATGTCATCAGACTGTTTTCGTGCGTTTACTAGTAGAGAAGTCCGCAAGAAAACATTCAGATAGTGGCTGGTGTTTTGGAGTCCCCACTCTACACCACGCTACACTGTTGCCAGTTTTACGTGTATAGAATATTACTGATCAGCCTCAAAACTTTTTTGTTTATAAACAAACATCTTCAGCTGTTAGCGTAAACAACCGTTTAAACACATTTGATCTCATTCTTCTGTTTTGTAGACATGTAAATCATACAGACAATATATGACAATAGCCACGTCATATTCCACCAAAACTACTGGTGGTCAGCACGATATGGCAACAACGTCACAAACGTCATCTGGCTATTTTTGGTGTGGCCTGCTCTAATAGTAGTATTAGTAGTAGTGGTAGACATTACACAATTATTGTTTACATTACAAAGCCATAGCTTGTATTTGTGTAAGGACATATCTTGACGAGAGTGAGGGTTAAAAAGTTTCACTGATAACATTGACTTGATTGTTCTCACAATTATTTAGGAATATTATGGAAGCGGTCACAAAGGATGTGGTGAAACCACAATAATATTGTAACGGGGATATGATCGCATATATATGCTGTGATCAAGACCGACGGAAAGATATTTCTGAAAGGCTGATAAAAAAGACAGTAATCCAGTGTCTAGTGTAAAAAATTGCTCCCTTGTTCTAATTTTATAGCATTCCATCATAAACTTCCAGGGAAGAACGGCAGATCCTACTGTCTAGTGTCAACGAGCCAGTGGGATTGCTGCACAGAAGGATCAGTACTCTGACAGGCTTCTTGGAACATTAATTCGGGACATTAATGCAGTAAAAACATTTTTTCCGCAAGGGTGAATCGGAGACTTAATGTTCCTTTTTTAATACTGTATTTCATATATTATCGGTTCAGCACTTCCTTGAAATAGAACAGCTCTGTTAAGACCTGTAGGAGAAACACGATGGAATGTCCATGAAAAATGCGATGGTGAGGAGCATATAACGATTAGAGACATATTTTTGCACTAAGAACTTAATTTCATATTTTGAAACATTACTTAATCAAGTGCATATTCGGTTGATACAATTTTATTTAGTTTGAGACTAAGAAAATATTAGTTGATTAACTAGATTTGAAGGCAGGCGCTGTTCAGTTCTGAGCAGCAGGTCCACTAATGATAATATAATATATTGATTGCATGGTAACGCTATATAACTGTATTGCAATCGTAATAAGCAACATTCAATGCAGGATTGTAAGTGTAGTGTCAGCTGGTCAGCTGATTTAAAAATATAATTTATTTTAGTATTGTAAAAAGATATAGACCACCTGTTTTGTTTTGGTCATTATTATAAAGTTAGTTATCATCTTCTCTCTGTAAATACAATACTATTATTTTGACTAATTACATATCTTTAATTTCTTAATTAGGGAATTATTTAGTAACATATCATTTCCTATATTGGTGACCCCGAAAAAGAGGACAAATTATTCAAGACCCGCTTTTATTCACATTCAATGGAAGATTTGCAAAAGGGCAAAACGACATTTTGCGGACTCAAGTTGAAGATCTGCAACGTCATCTTCAAGGTCAGCAAGAAAAACAATGCTGAAGAGATTCACCATCCTGCTAACCAGGACAATGAACATGCGGAAACTGATATACAAACTGCAGACTCTCCCCAACGTGTCGTCAATCGGGTAAGTGTCAAAACTTCCACCCTTTTGGCCCGAAGATGTGGAACTATGGTTTGCACAAGTCCGAAGCTCAGTTTACCATCGCCCATGTTACACAGGAGAATACAAGATTTGCATACGCTGTAAGTCAGCTAGAAGGTCGCTAACGCTCATGAGGTAAGGGATATAATTAAAGCTCCTCCTGTAGCCAACCCTTACACGCGTCTCAAAACCGAAACTTATCCAAAGGCTCTCTCTCAGTACCAATCAACGACTAAAACAAATTCTGACGGAGAGGAAGAAATGGGATCTCGTAAAACCATCTCAATTCCTTCGTCATCTACTATCACTTTCCTGGTAACACTCCAGTACATGAGGATCTTATTCGTCAACTATGGATCACTCGCCTACCATGCCAAGTCCAAGCATTACTGCAGGCACAAACCTCAAGAACAGTCACTAGAGCAACTAGCTCATGTTGCTGACAAGATATTTTGAGGTAAGCCCATCAATCCCTTTGAGTACAGTTCAAAGCACCGCAACTCCGAATGTAAGTGTATTTACTTTGCCATCTACAGTGTGTTCTCTCAACCGTAAAAACTGTAAATATTGACTTCAGAACTCACCTTGGTCATAAAGGAATTGACGGATAGGATTTCTCAGATCGAGACAGCACTCTCAGCTCATCATCCTGGATCTCGCTCAGACTTACACGGCCAGGATCGTTCTAAATCATTATCTAGCTCCTCCGATATATGTTGGTATCATTTTTAAATATGGTAAAAAAGCTAATAAATGTATCAAGCCATGTAAATTTTCTTTAAACTCCAACAGCAGTCAATAATGGCGTCTACTGGCTGCTCAACTGGAGGACGACGCCTTCTCATCAGTGACCGGGTTACTGGTACTAAATTTCTCATAGACACTGGTTCTGATCTCTGCTGCTACCACGTCACCTACTACAAAAACAGACCACAACGCGTGGACTACGACTTGGTTGCAGCGAACTCATCACAAATTCACACCTACGGTTTTAGAAATTTTGGTCTAAATCTAGGTTTGCGACGCATCTTTGCATGGAAATTCATCATCGCTGATGTCACCATGCCCATCATTGGATCTGATTTTCTTGCTCACTACTACGGACTTCTTCCTGACTGTCGCAATCAACGCTTGATTGACTCAACAACTAATTTAACAGTAAGATGTCAAACTTCTGATGCCTCTGTTCCTAGTGTGAAGACCCTCACCGAGTCCTCTCTATTCCACGCTGTGCTTGCTGAGTTTCCTACCCTCACTCGTCCGGCTGGAAACACCTCGTGAGGTGAAGCATAATACGTTACACTTTATCAAGACGACGCCTGGCCCTCCAAATCTCTTGCCGACCTCGCCGTCTTGCACCTGATCGCCCTTAAAATCGCCAAAGCCGAATTCGATAGTATGGTCCAAGAAGGGACTGCCCGACGCTCTGATGGACCTTGGTCGTCTCCTCTGCACTTAGTTCCTAAGAAGACTGATGGTTGGCGACCGTGTGGTGACTACCGTGCTCTAAACGCTAGAACCATTTCCTGACAGCTATCCGGTACGTCACATTCATGACTTCAATCATCAAATTCGTGGGTTCACAACATTTTCGGTCATTGATCTAGTAAAATCTTACACCCAAATACCAGTCAACCCTGACGACATCCCTAAGACGGCCATAACCACACCTTTCGGTTTGTTTCGAATTTCCCTTCATGGGGTTTGGACTCAGAAATGCTGGACAGACATTTCAGAGATTTATCGACGAAGTGGTTTCAGGACTTGATTTTTGTTTCCCATATATTGATGACATACTTATTTTCTCACAAACATCCGAACAACATCAAGATCACCTCCGTATCCTTTTTTCAAAGACTCACAGACTATGGAATCCTTGTCAACGCTAACAAATGTGTCCTTGGATTTCCAATAGTTACCTTTCTAGGCTATACGAAGTATCTGCCAGTGGTACTAGACCTCTTCCCGATCGTTATCACCGCTCTTCAGAACTTCGCTCGCCCGGAAACTGCCAAAGGACTACGTCGTTTTCTGGGCATGATTAATTTTTATAGAAGATTCATTCCTTCTGCATCTCAACACCAAGCACCACTTCACTCTGCTTGCAGGCCTCAAAGGAAATCAGAAGATAACCTGGACCACCGAGTTAGAACAGGCCTTCATCAATCTGCAAGGAGAATCTCTCTCAAGCAACTCTGCTCAATCACCCTGACCCAAACGCTCCCACTCGGACTTTTCACTGACGCCAGCACCTCATCTGTTGGGGCATGCCTTCAACAAACTCGTCAAGAATGAATGGCAACCACTTGCTTTCTTTTCTCAAAAAGCTTACTGCAAGACAAATAGAAGTGGCCCGCCTACTACCGTGAACTCTATGCCGTCCTACTCATCAGTACATTATTTTAGACACATTTTAGAAGCTCAACGTTGTACTATATTCACTGATCATAAACCATTGAAATTTGCTTTTCAACAGAGAAAGGATAAACTTCCTCCTGTTTCAAGTCAATCAACTATCATTTATTGCCCAATTCACTACTGACATTCAGCACATATCTGGATCTGCAAACATCGTTGCCGATACTTTCTCACGTGTCGATGCCATTTCAGGAATCACAACTGTCGACCACTTGTACTCTTTCACAGGCTCAACGAGAGGACACTGAACTTCAAGATCTTTTGAACCGTGACACAGCATTGAAGCTCAAGAAAATCACAGTCCCTGGTTCAAACGTTGACCTCTTCTGAGACACTTCTAATCCTTCAACTCCGACCATTTGTACCTGCTCCTCTCAGACGACTGGTTTTTGTTTTTGACTCTCTACACAACTTAAGTCATCCCGGGCATCAAAGCTTCAGCTCGCCTCATATCTCAACGTTTTGTTTGGCCTAATATTCAGCGAGATTGCCGCACTTGGGGGGATTCAGCTCTGCCAACGTGCCAAAGTTTCACGCCACGTTCACAGTCCACTTGGAACAGTCAATCCACCATCTGCTCGTTTTCGTCACATTCATGTAGACATAATTGGACCACTCCCACCAGCTGGCCCGTACCGATACTGTTTGACCGTTATTGACAGGTTTACCAGATGGCCAGAAGTTCACCCACTTCAGCAAATCACTGCTGAGGAAGTCGCCGAAGCTTTGGTGAACTGTTGGATATCCGGTTTTGGGATGCCCAGAAACGTATCACAACGGATCAAGGTCGTCAATTCGAATCTGGACTTTTCAAACGTCTCACCTCTACATTTGGGATTGAACGTCTACGGACCATCAGTTATCACCCACAAGCCAATGGTATGGTCGAACGTTTTCACCGTCATCTAAAAGCGGCCATCATCTGTCACCCGGAATCAAGCTGGCTCCAAGCCATCCCTCTAGTTCTGCTTGGTATCCGAAACGTATACAGAGAAGATTTAACAACGTCCTCCTGCGGAACTAGTATACGGAGAAACCCTTACGTCTACCTGGATCACTCCTTGCCAGCCCTCCGGGGTTGGGACGCAGTGAAGACATCTCTGACCTTGTTGTCAGGGCTGCAACGTCAAACATCTCGCCTTCAACCTGTCTCTGGCTCAGCTCACAGCAAACCTCAGACATTTGTCTTCCAGGAATTATCAAACATGCACTCATGTTTTTCTTACGTGACGATACTGTGCGTCGAGCCCTGCAACCTCCCTACAGCGGACCTCACAAAGTGCTCAGCCGTGACGACAAAACTATGACCATCCAGATCGCAGATAGAAGCTCTAAAGTAAGCATTGACAGAGTGAAGCCTGCTTACATTCTACCTGACACCTTCCCACAGCCTCAACCAAGAAGCGCCCACACAACCCGGCACCCAGCATCGGTACACACTGCTGCAGACCCGGACAAACGCAACACCAGAGTACGCTACCAGATTTGGTCGCAATGTGCGTTTACGGCTTGATCCCTGACTTCCAGTCTCCCTAGGGGGCTCATGTAGTGTCAGCTGGTCAGCTGATTTAAAAAAATAATTTATTTTTAATATTGTAAAAGATATAGACCACCTGTTTTGTTTTGGTCATTATTATAAAGTTAGTTATCATCTTCTCTCTGTAAATACAATACTATTATTTTGACTAATTACATATCTTTAATTTCTTAATTAGGGAATTATTTAGTAACATATCATTCCCTATATAAGTATTTTTATCAATGCTACGCACTTGCAAACATACGTTTTGGGGAAGTCACGCATTACAACCTGACACCAGATCCAGCTTACAAGTCAAATTTTAAATTGGGATTTTCCACTTGAATAGCATTTATAATAATTTATATGTAAAATAGGAGTAGGAATAGATTTATTGCATGGTATCGAGATACAACTGTATTGCAATCGTCATAAGCAACATGCAATGCAGCATTGTACGTTTTTCCTTCAATGCTACGCACTTGCAAACGAACATTTTGCGAAAGTCACGCATTACAATCTGACAACAGATTCAGTTTGTCCAAATTTTAAAATGGAATGTTTTACTTGAATGGCTTTTATAATAATGCTTGTTGTGTGAGAAATAAGAATTTTATTGCAATTTGTGTTACGTATTCTCCAAAGACATGCCAAATTTGATAAATAATCGTTGAGCGCAGTTAACACTCGTGATATGTTTCAATGTTGACATTATTAAACAACAATGTTAACGTATGTAAACAATATTTTTTCAGAATGTGCATGCGATATTTTTATTGTGGGATGTCCCAGAAACCAGTCAGTTATCAGTTACCAGGCGGTGACACGTGAGCAATCTGTGGCCAGGACAATAAATAGCAGCAGATTTAATAATTGGCAATGTTTGTTAAGCCGAGCACTCATAAACTGATAAAAACACAATCAATTCGGAGTAAATCTGGCGCAACACGGCGTACACAGCCCAGCGCGAGGCGCGGCGAGCCCGTAATCTGGCTCTCAATCGATACAAATATGATTGCACGCAGTCGACCACCCATCATCTGTTGTTTATTCGCTTTTTATTCCATGAAATATTAAAAGCAAATTAATTGTCGGATTGTAATCTCCAAGGGTAATCCCCTCACAAAATATTAATCGCTCGAAAATATTGGGAATAATCTGCGGAAAATGAAAAATTTGTAAATAGTGGGGTGAGCGGAAGATAAAATATGCCGGTCAATAATGCATCAGCACACGGGATCACAGAGGGCTTTTCCGTTTTTATCTGCAGTTTGTAAAACTGCATGACATTTGCATAATCGGATTATACGCAATCGCGACTATTCGATTATATGATGATTAAAAGAGGCGCGCTTTTATATCACAAATGGAATTATAAATGATGCAAAAGTGCTGCTTAACATTTGTAAAAAATACTGGCATCACAATTTGTTTGGTTATTACACATTTCAAATCATTTTATTAAACAATATGTAACGTGCTCAGTTTAAGTTATCTATAAGTACCTGCACTGCGTATACTTGAGTAATTGAATATATTATCATGATAAAAAAACACACACACACGGGTGAAATCTTCAGGGCGCGTGCGATTCGGTTTTATTGATTTATGTTGCATGTAGAGGTGACTTTTCTTAAAGCTTCAACGAACGTGACCCCCAGAGCCCGAAGCAAGAGAGACATAAAGGAGCTATGGTGCGAAGGTTTGAATCAATGTCAATGTTTGGGTTTGTTTGTTCGTGTATCTTCGTCTGACGAGATCCGACAACATTCAGCATCTAAATGATCAGGGACTGCAAACTGAAACTAAACCTAAAATTCACATTGGTTGAATCCCTCCCCTACGTTATGTGTAGAAAATTCGATCGCTCCACCTTGCTTAGAGATAGTATCTAAAACATCGTGGTGTTCCTTTGCAATAATTGTGCACTCGATGAGACCAATGCGAATAAACTCACCTAGATCACACTATATTTTGTAGTCTAGGTGTTCCTGATGTTGAAACGATGTAAAGAGTTCATTTTCAGCTTCTTCTTAGCCGACGGTTTTTTCATCTCTTCAGACGAACATGACACCAGATTCCATGACTCAAGTCTGTGAGAGCGTCAGATTCAGATGCTGCACAAAGAGGAAGGTGAACAGGACTAAACTCGTTATTGACAATAAGGGCATATCCTATCACAGGCAACTTGTCTTGTGAATCCAAAAATGAAATTTACAAAGTTCAATGTAATAAATATTCTGCAATAATATCTTGAGGACAAAAATGACGTCAACAAACGTGACCCCCAGAGCCCAAAGCAAAATGGAAATGGAAATGATAACTTTTGAAAACAAAACAAATATTCTGTAAAACCTATTCGGCAAGTGCATAAAATTGTTAATCCAATACTACTCAGAACAAGCATACCAATTGATATTAAAGAGAAAAATTCCACATTGACTCAAAAGCAGGTATACAGTCAAAATTTTAATACAAATACGTCTTGAAGAAATTTGTAGTACAAGTCATCTGTATTCACTGTTTATTTACATTTGTTTCTATTATATATTTTATACGCTCTACGCACTAGCCAAAACTGATCTAAATATCATGTGGGCTAAGTTCGTTGGCCAACGCGGTACGCCATTTCCTACCAGTATAGCGGTCGTTAAAACATGAAGCATTAATATCTCCATTATTTTTGGATCTGGAAAAAAATTTAAAGTATTCTGGAATGCTTATAACGTATCCTAAACTTTTTGTTACAAAAAAATTGAAGCGAGGAATATTGAAATATCAAGTACAATTAAATTCTCTAAAAATGCCAATTGGCAAAAACTAGGTGGTTAAATGCTCAAACAATTACACACATTCTAAAAAATTCATTTTTAAATTTTTAAGGTATTTTTATTGATTTTTCTAGTATACCGGAGTATGTTTATAATTTATTATGCTTAGTACAGTGTAGGTGGAGTCCTGTATTTCTAAAATAAACCATGGCAATTATAAACATTTATTTAATAATGGAAATCCTACTATTATAACTACTGTATCTCAAACAAATTGTTTTCAATTTATAGATTTTGTCTTATTAATGTAATAAATCTATAATATTTTTAGCTGCCACAAAATCTATCTACTTCTTCTGACTGAGCCGAAATAGAATGTCTACCAACTAATATATTTCTACTGTATTTTTGTATCAATACATGACCCTTAACATTGCAGACTTCTGGATGTGCAACACCGTCCAAGTTTTGTACACGCAAGAGGCTGTGTGTAAGTTATAAAATTGGTATTTCCTGATTTTATTTTTTCCAGTGATTCCTATTAAGAAGTATTAATAGTAAGAATTTTCCTTAGCCTTCAGAGAGAGTGGGGATTATTTTTACGTGGACCTAATTACAAAGCTAACAAAATGTTCTACTTTAATTACCTGTAATTTTACTTGGCGTGATTTACACATTTTTTCCTTTTTAGCATTATTTGAAAGAGCTATGAATTTATCTAAAAAAGAAATACATTTTCCAACTCCAAAATCGGCTGTACTACCTTAAGTACAGTTTATATCAAGAGACTTACGCGGAAATGTGCTCTACTCGATGAGGGGAGTAGAGTATGAACACAGTTCCAGGACACAGTAGAGAGAATGGTTACAATTCTACCAAATATGGAGAACTGACGGGGGACTCGAAAGAAGTGTTCAACTCGTAAATAATAGGGTGGTTGAAATAACAAACAATAGAGACAGAAACAAAGGAAGTAGTTAAGAGAGCAATAAAATGTCAGGCCGAGAAACAATAGTAAATAGATAATGTGTTGTTGGCCGTTATTTCCGCATTTGTTTGTCCGTCTGTCTGTGTGGCTGCACGGTGGTCGATTTAACAGCGGTAGTTTCTCAACACGTCCGATCAGTTAAACACAGAAACTTATATTGAAATAAAACTATGATAAAATCTCTCATTGGTTGTTTAGATACGGTAATAAAAGCACATGCTTAATAGTATAAAACTATGTGTTTTGGAGTTTGTTTAAATAGTTCGAGGATATAGATATGCGGGATGCAACGGGACTTTATTTCGGGGGCTTTCTCGAAACCAGGACCTATAATCCTGGAATAGAAAATGCATACAAATATACAATATGTGTGTGAACCTAACATTGTCCAGTAGCCAAGAACCATGGTTTTTCATGAAATTGATGAATGAATTTCCCCGAGGAAAGAAATAGATCTTCAGTGGCCACAATTTTGGTGAGGGTCAAAATGGTAGGGTACCAAAAGGTTAAAAATATTAAAAGGGTTTTTTTTCTCACACCTTACTATTTTGACTAGAGACACTTAAATTAACAGTCTGACTCATAAATTAATGTTAGTAATTATAATCCATATTAAAATCTGGCTGAGATTTGACTTTTAGGCTTTTTATATATATGACTGACGGTTAAGCAATTATTATTTACGTATTAGTATTAGTATTAGTTCGACGGTTGCACGTGTAGCTAGCTCATATATATATGAGATATGATATGAGAAAAAATATAATTTGTTATTTTAACCATTACGACATATTACCATTCCGATTCCCAGTAAAATTACATAGGATGATGATCTATCTCACAAAAAACTGTGAAACTATGTTGTAAGTGTATACAAAGCAAATCGGCTCTCAACTGTTACACAATCAGGGGTAACATGGTTGATGTTATTGGTAAGTTGTAGACATTTATAGCTAGAGATCTATGTGTATATCGACTATGTGGAAATTTCAAGAAATAATTATACCCTATGAATGTATAATCTTGTTCCACGAGTTCTCTGTGTATTTACGCGTGTCTTGATCTATCAGGAAGGCGTACACTGTTTATATTTTGATCTGTAGAACTTGTCGAGCAGGTCCGGGAACGGCGGCGCGGCGCCGGGACGTGCGATGGCGTCGGGCATCGTGCCCGGGGTCCGCGCAATTAAGGAGCCCCGCCCCCACAATCGGGGCCGTCGACCACCAATAACGGCCTCTCAATTAGAGCCGAGATTAACGAGGCCCTTGGAGCCCCTCTTTGAGAAAAGTCGTTACTTGTTAGTTCAAACAAGTGTCGATAAAAGCTGCTCCTCCTTTTTTTAATGATGATTAACGACTCCCCTCTAATTCCAAGAGACACTTGCACCTCCACTAGCGTCTGTCGTCAGCGTCTAAATGGACCCTCTTTAATTGAAAAGGTGACGTGATTTATCTCCACGGCGCAACGATATTTTTGAACGAGATTTATGGATAATGGGCTCTGGATTGTATAGATCGTAAAACATGCTGATGGCACCACGCGCTTCACATTTTTAGTAAATTCCAGTGGATATATAATATTTTCTTTAGTTATTTATTTGAATATAATTAAGAGTATTTCAATTTTAGTTGTAACTAGTGTATTAGTAGCTTGTACTGTGCTTAAAAAAACGTATAGTTTAGACTTTAAGAAAGTAAAAGTACAGATTTCTCCATATTATTCTATTTATTGTTTAGGATGTACAGGGTGTTCCATCAGTGAAATATTTGGATTATAGATGAGGTCAATTTCTAGCCTTAATAATAAAACATGACCTCAATAAAAAAAGTTAATTTCAAGACATCAATATTTTTTGAAAATTGCAAAAAACTAGCTAGCTTGTAACTAGCTAGTCGTAATAAAGTTTTCATGCTTAAAGAAAACTGTAGTTTCTTGAGCTAAACCTCGGTTTTAATTATTTAAGTAAGTGACAAAGATCTAATTCTAATAGCGTGTATTTGTGACTGTAATTATAAAATTTAAATTATTCTATTTCTATAAATCCCAAAATTTTTATTTTATTAAAATTATTAATTGTAACTAAGTATATAAATTGTTATAATTATTGACATTAAAGATTCAGTAGCTGTTTAATTTTATGTTTATGATTTAAAAGTTCCAAAAATAAAGTAGTGATGGCATTAAAACTTTATTTAACTACACCTGAATTACTATAGTACTATTATACTATGAATTATTTTGCTAAACATTAGTTGTAGAAATTTTAGAATGTCTAGAATATCCGCTTGAGTGATTAACAAACTTTCACGAAAACGGTGCCCCTATTGTTTTTGCTACCTGGCCTGGTTACTGACTGAGCCGTAAGTGCTTCTACGAGTATTAACGGTTTGTGTAATTATATAATCTCCCGATATAATGTTCAATTTTTCACTTACATGATAATGTGCCATATTTTCGTTTATTCTCGGTGTTAAATTTTTAAGTGTATTCTTCAGTACTTCAAGGCCAGATTTACAACAAAATTATTTAGGAAAATTTTCAATGAATAATTAAGGTCTCTTCATTGAATCTTATCTGAGTGCATTTAATTCACTTAAGAGCCATTAAAGACAAAAATGGTCTGTTACTATTTCACCAAACAAGAAATCTATTTGGGTTTTCACTATGATAAATCCAGAGGACCCGTAGGCCACCGGCAGTTACCGGCTCGCGTAGGAGGGAAAGCGACACAAGGCCGAGTGTGGTAGTTTGTACGTCAACTGCGCAGTATGGGTCCGCGCCCGTTGTCCCGAATAAAATAACACTAAGTCAGGAGCGGCCCACCCACGGCGCACTCGACAAATTGACTAATATTTTCAGCAGTTAACAGGTGATTAGTGGACGGCCTCCATAAACACGGCTACACAACACTACAGCACTACTATCGTACATCCGAGGCTGCGGGCCGTGGCTCCTGATGAATAATTGAAAGACATCCTGCGTCCTGCAGGACAGAGTTATGCCTTCCTGGAGCGGCGCGAACACTGATTGCCACGTCCGACACGACCGACACCGCTGACATCGGACATCCGTTACATGCCAACAGTTACATGCCAACAGGACCCCGCCATGCCGCGCAACAGCCGTCACAGACAGCCACGTGGTATCGTATCAACAATCTATCTCAGTGAAGTTCCTCTCATGAAATTTTATATTGAAACTTCTAAAGCTGTTTCCAAAATTCGAAGTTTTCTAGATCAAAATGAAATTAAAAATTGATATTACTGCTGGAAGAATGAGAAAACTGTATCGTCTAGAAAATTTGGCATTCGGATAAGGATACTTTTAGTTCATTTCGGTTTTACGGCTTACATGATGAAGTAAAGTTAATTATTTTTACGATAAAATTGATACTTAAAGAATAATCATACAAACTACTAATAAAAATCATGACACTAAAAATTATAATAGCCTAAATGACAAATGATTTCAAATAAGAAAAATATGTTCGATCAATAACAACGTCAAGTATAACACTACGCGTGAGTGTGCATTTATTATTCATAGCCACTAAAAATAGTCTATTAGTTTAATTAACAACATTTTGAGGTGAATTCACATAGGGGTCGGTTGATACCTAGAAGCGTATCAGTTAAATGCGAACGCACTTCAAAAACCCATACAATATCAACATATACCTTGTTACGTATAAAAAGATATGCTACAAAAACATTATTTTCAAATGAATCTATGTATGACAAATCCTTTTGAAAATGTGTATATCTCAAAACGTAACTATCAGATTTATGAGCTAAAACTTAGTTATGTATCTCTGCAAAGGTGTAGTTAACGAGGAAAATATGTGGTAGACGATTTCTCGCCGATTCTACGTATTTTTACTTAATTTTACTGAGTTGAATCCAAATGTATTGTTTACCATTAAAAAATTATAATTTCCTTCAAATTTTAGGTACTTTATGAGGTAAAGATTTATAATTCATTGATATTAAGGTCGTTTCTTCTGCAGCAGGAATGAACTTAAATTAAAAAAATGTTTGAGAATCATTGAAAAATGCAAATACCTCAAAACTTATTTGAAGAAAGTACTGCACTAAAAAAAAGAATCCAAAATCTGCAATAAAGTACTGTGTTTATCGGAACTTGCCAAAAATCTTGCTAGAGAAAAAGACTTCATGCAAAAACGAGGTCTTTCTCGTATTCTCCATAACTATTTATATGTACTTGTATACTTTCAACTGAGCTGTCGCTTAAGTCCTGGGTTCTCATCACGATAAGGAAATGTCTAGCGTAAGATGATTAATACGGTGAGATAATTATCTAAGAGATTCTTCTTGGTCATGGGAGAAACTCAGGTCTCATTATATCTTGTTATCTCGTTCCACCAGAGGTCAGGAACTCGTGGACTCCAGAGATGGCGTTAACAGACATCCTTACCTGGACGGCGACATGTCTGTAGCCATTCCTGGTCTGTGGAGAGATCATTGGGAGAAGTCTCATCACTGCAGCCCATTTAGGGTCTCTCCACCTACAGACATCTAAGGTTGTACACTTAGTCAATTTTGTAACAGGTCAAAATAGAAATGGATGCAGATAAAAATGTGAATTTTTACAGTATGAATTATAGCTTCATGAAGTGGCATAATTTGAACACTTTAAAACTAATGGAAATGATGTATTTTTTAACAAAATATAATTTAAGAAAGTAAAACACTTGAAAAAAGTATAAAGAAATTACTGTGTTATAAATACAAAGCCATTCATTCTCTCGAATCATCTTTTGTGCACTTACTATACTAATTAATATCCTTTTTTAACAATTTTCTTTGAGACTAACTAGAAGAAAACCCTTGAATTCTGCTCAGAATATTTTATTGGGTTTATAAAAAATGCTTTCCTTAGAAAATGTATCTTAAACGGTTACAGACAAATAAAATTATTCAAACCTAAGACCAGTTGTACCGTCTTAATCTAGACTGCGCCACTCGTTACCGTAAGAACAATGTGAGATTGGGTTAGTTTTCTTTTTATATTCAACTTATTTACCACCATAATTTACTATTAACTTCCTCAAGCTTCAGCTGGTAGTGAAAGTAACAAAAATATCTTACGAATTATTTTGCTGATTTGGAACTTTATATATATATTTGTAATAGTCTTCATTTGTTTAGAAGTGAGGTAATTTATATGTAATCATTTTTAATACATCATTAATTATTAGTTCACTTAGTTACACTAGTTACACAAAAATTTTTATAAATATTTCACATTTTACTGCAGAGTTAAGGAAGTTTGGCACCCACGCGTTGAATATAGTGAAACATCAATGCTTATCAGATAAATATTTTCTGCATATTGCAAATCTACAATTTCTTTTCGTGGTTATTGTTTTATTCAATAAAAATATTTAGTTGATTTCAACCTGTTGATTTGCTAATTACCATTTAAAAGACCTTTTAATATTTCGTAGATTTATATATTAAAAAAAAAATGGAAGCTTTACCTTAAGAAGGATTTATAAATACAGTAGTATTAAAACCTACAGCGTATTATATTACCTATTTTAAATCTATGGATTGTGAAATAACCAAGGAAAGATGTTTCACAAACTAATACTTACGCTCATAGAACTAAGACATTTAATAACAGCCTTCAAAGCATAATAACAAACACCAAGTTCTGTTGAAATCAGAAAATGTCCATATAGACGTATTATTTAATATTCTTGCAATGTTTAGTGTATATCTGCAATATTTGTACGCAAATTTGTACACAACATTATGAAGTATAAAAAACGTTTTGTAATTATATATGTGTTTTTGTAAACGATCCGAAATTTATGAATTCCTTTTTCCTTCTGCAATGCCTAAAGGTTGCCATTTAGAATCTTTAAGGGATATTAAAAATTTCCTAAATTTTTATTATTAATTATGTTTCTATCTCGAAAACTTTTACATACAGACACAGTAACTCCCACAGTATGAGTACATGTAAATTAGAGTTAATCGATTATTTATTATATGGTAGAAATAATTATATTATAAATATGTTTGTTAAGGTATACAAACTACACAAATCCACTTTTTATGGACCAAGAGAAAGTTAAAAAAGGTGTTTTGGAATGTATATAGTTCATAAAATATTTTTTATAAACAATCTAAATTATTAATATCGTAGCTTTCAGCATATCTACCTTCTTCGTCTTGATGTGCCGGAAAGACTAGGTTTTATTTATTAGTTAGGAGGTAGAATAAATTCACCAGATTATGAATAGAATCTTCCTCCAGCTGAGGGAAGAGAGATGGATCTATACATTTGTTATTTTTACCTCTCTTCCCCTGCGATTATGAGAGAGCCTGTGGCCACGCAGTCCCAGGCGTCGAACTTAGGATCTGAGTAGGAGACATCGCACGATCAAGTCCTCTCTATGACTAAGCACTTTTTTGTCATTTCAATTATTGACTGCATTTGTATCAGGTCTATATC
The DNA here is from genome assembly GCF_021130785.1 of Homalodisca vitripennis. Classification (NCBI taxonomy): domain Eukaryota; kingdom Metazoa; phylum Arthropoda; class Insecta; order Hemiptera; family Cicadellidae; genus Homalodisca; species Homalodisca vitripennis. The sequence continues at coordinate 21,002 of NW_025783469.1, forward strand.
AGACAAATGCTTATTCAGCGGTCTTGGATATACGAGGGTCAATGAAATGGCTGTTTACAGTGAATAACAACAGATCCATTGTCGAGTCTTGATAAGGAGGAATGTGTTTTGTAGACCAACATCCTTGAAGAGAAGAAATAGTATTGTTTGGGTTTTTAACAAATTGAATGAGTTAGTTATCATGAAAAAACGGCTTTATTATGGCAGTGCCAACCATCTTACGTTTAATTTAAGTATTTGCTAACAGTGAAACCACAATATAATATCCTTCTCACAAATATACAAAAATTAATCCCAAACTTGGGAAGATCTTTATGTACAGTATTATTAAAAAGAAAGACATTTCATAGAATTCCATTTTTAACATCATTAATGTTTTGATACGTAGAAAATTTTTTTGGGATAAGATCAAGTGATTAATCGTTGATATTTTTAAGTAGATATTTAAACAATAAAACTAATACACAAAATGTGTTACTGAAGAAAGATAGTACAAAATGATGGATCCATAAACAAATAAACATAAGGAATAACTAAAAGCATTGTATAGCATATAATTGGATTTCAACAACCGTGGGAAATGTAATCCAAAACTTGCTTAAGTATCGATAGCTTATGTCTATACGATAAAAAACTAATAACTGCATGAAGCAAAACAAAGTTCATGCATTATAGTTAGTGATCTGTTTATTGGATTTCAAGATGTAACAAAATACGGAGCAAACTACAAGAGATAATTGCTCCGGACTAAAGTAAATAACCAGTTATATGAGACAGATAAACTTGCCTCGCAGTTAGCAAGGCACTTGCACTTAATCATGCTATAAATTACATCTAATACAGCTCGGCGCTCACAATCAGGCCGACCCCATCGGCTTATCGTCCCAAAGGGAAGCGGTTTACGATCTATTAAATGCTATAGTTCCATGTAAACTCTGGCAGGAAGCAATAGTTCTGATGGACTGGACGTGGATGTGGCCGTAACTATCAATTATTCCCCACCTGCCACTGCGGTCCTGAGCGAGGTTTACAACTGCCATTACATGCTGACATCTGCCTCCTCGCCATGCTTGTTCTCTAGCTGTTACACACGGCTCCACATCTGGGAACCCGAAAGGTCCACCCATTCTGGGCATTATATATATATATATATATATATATATATATATATATATATATATTATTTCACTTATTGAAATGAAAAACTAAGATTACAAGGCTTCTATATATTTCGTGGGATTTAATACCCACATCTTCAGGAAGCATAATATAAATGAAGAAAACAAGAAACACAACAAATAAAATAAAATAACCAAAAATTTAAATACGCAACTTTTTTTTTTTTTTTTTTTTTCAAAAGCTTTATTTCTGGTTCAATTACTACAAGTAAATAATTATACACAGAAGTTTGAATCATAGAGAACAGAAGAACATAGAAATATTAACATTAGTGGGTTTGCTCCAATGGAGACACCCTATAAACATAATACAGTTAACAGAAAATAAACAATAAAATTAGTACTTGACAAACAATGTAAGTTTCAAATTATAATAAAATGTCTTGAACAAGACGTGCTTTCAGTCTTCTGTTGACAGTTCTTTGGCCAATGTTAAAATGGACAGCACCTGTTGATTGGTCCAGAGTTTCTAGAAAATGTAGCACTTAGTTTTCGGATGTAGTCACAGATGGTCGGAATTTCTAATTCATTATGAATCTGTCGGTTTCTAACAAACCATGGAGAATTTGTTGCTATTCTCAAAAACTTGTTTTGGAATACTTGAAGTTTGTTCATTTTTGATTTATGGAGGCAAGGACCCCCAAACTGGACAAGCATAAGTTAAGAGGGGTCTGAATATTCCTTGGTAGATTAAAAGAGCGCATTTAAGTTTAAGAGATGATCTTCTATTGATAATTGGGTACATTTGGTGCCAATCTTGTGTTTGCTTGATTTAATTTTGAATTTATGTGCTGTTTATAAGTAAGTTTAGAGTCTAATAAGACACCCAAATATTTAACAGTTCTGTCATTTTCATTCCATGGTATGATGTTATCTTGAATTTCTATATTCCTTAAGGGATTGAATTTTCTTAGCGAAAATATTTTCGCTTCACATTTTAGAGGGTTAAGTGCGATTTTCCAATTAACGAACCAATCCAACAGTAGGTCTGTATCAGTCTGAAGCATGTCAACTGCTGTGTCAATGTCTTGATGTTGGGAAATCAAGGCAGTGTCATCAGCGAAAAGAGCAAGCGTAGAATGAGCTGGAATGGGTAGGTCATGCATGAACATATTAAACAGGATAGGTCCTAAAATTGAGCCTTGTGGCACACCAGCCCGGATCTGTCGAACAGTGGAATGAGTAGAATTTATTTTTACTGAAAAAGTCCGGTTTTCTAAAAATGATTCGATGATGTTTTGCAAGTAATTTGGAAGTCCAGTTTGAAATAGCTTATACAGAAGGCCTTTGTGCCATACTTTGTCAAAGGCCTGAGCAACATCCAGAAACAAAGCAGCAGAGTGTCTTTTATTTTCAAACCCTTGCACTATTGTTTGTGTTAACCTCGCAAGTTGCTGCGTAGTAGAATGTTTTGCCCTAAAACCGAATTGGTGGGGAGGAATACATTGAGCATCTTCAATGAATCTGCATAGTCTCTTCTGTATTAGCTTTTCAAATACTTTTGCCAGAGTGGGTAGTAGGCTGATGGGTCTGTAACTAGAGGGATTTCTAACAGGCTTACCGGGCTTGTGGATAACAATAACTTCAGCATGTTTCCAGGATTTAGGAAAGTAAACCAACGTGTAGGCATGCATTAAATAAAGTTTTTAATAGCTGATGGGCTGTTGGCGGGAGTTCCTTTAATATTAAGTTTGTTATCAAGTCATACCCAGGAGCTTTCCTCAACGGTAGGTATTGGATAACATTTCTAATTTCAGATGTTGAGATATACTGAGTGGGAAGCTCAGCAGATAAGATTGTGCTATTTAAAAACCTGTTGACTTCATCTTCAGTTTGCAAATTAACAGTAGGGTTAGGGGAAAAAAGCATTTTCAAAATAATTCGCAAAAACCTCACATTTTTCAGAGTCACTCTGGTACGTCTCCTGGCCTTGTTGAAGGGGAGGGATTGTAGAAGGCGTTCTGAGAATTCTTTTGGTTGCCAGCCACATTGAACTATCGCCTGGGTTTATTTCACTCAAATATTTCTGATAGTCATTAATTTTGAAAATATCTAATTCTGATTTTATTTTCCTGATGAGCCTGTTAAGCTGCATGCGATCTTCTGGATGCCTGTGTCTCTGCCACCGTCTCCTAAAAACATGTTTTTCTTTAATTAAATTAAGAATTCTTTGCGGAGGGCGATTAGGACAAAACATGGTTTGTGATTGTTTTGCGACTGCTTTTTTAACCGAATTTTTAATCAGCTCAGTGAATTGTAGTACACAGTTGTCAATATCTTCGAAAGACTGTAAACAATTCGGCAAGATAATATTAGTTTCTAATTCGTTATGAAATACAGCCCAGTCAACTTTACCATTTATTAGTTTCAATGGAGGATTGGTAAAATCGGGTTTAATTGAAAAAGTTACAATTACTGGTAAGTGGTCAGACGTTAACTCGCATAAGGTTTGCTGTACTATCGGTTCATTGAAATTATTAAACAAAACAATATCTAATATGTCAGGTTGCTGGTTTCTCTGCCACGGATAAAAATGTTGGTTCTACAGGAGCAGATATATTAATAGTTGTACGCATCAAGTAGTCATTCAATTTATTACCCTTTGGGTTATTAGTGCGACATCCCCATAAAGTGTTTTTACTGTTTAGATCTCCCATTAAAATAGTAGGACTATTATTATAGAGAATCCTATTAAAATCTTCATCAACAAAAACGTTTGTTAGGAGGTAAGTATGCTGATACTAATGAAAAGTTGAGTCCATTTTGTAAAATTATTTTTATGGAAAACAGCTTCTAAACTTTGTAACTGGGGAGCAAGAAATTCGTGGTGTTTTATGTTTCTTTTGATCAAAATTGCGACACCCCCAGAGGCATGAGGAGCCACTCGGTCCTGTCTGTAAATAGAATAGCCACTTATTTTAAATTTATCATTGGGCAGGAAGTGAGTTTCAGTGACACATGCAACATCTATATTATGTCTTACTAGGAAATCTGTAAAGAGATGTTTTTTGTCTTTCAAGCCATTGGCATTCCAATTGAGAACAATTAAGTTTTTTAAAGAGAGTTGGGGCCTGATTGTTAGTCACGGGCATTTTTAAAGAAAGAAGCAATAACCTGCTGAATAACCTTTTTCAACTGGGGTATGAGTATTTTTACTACATTGCTTATTATTTCGTCAAGACCTGAGATGTTACCTGCTTCCAGAGATTGTGGATCCTCTACGGAGTTTGCAGTTGAAGGAATGTACAACGGATGAGCCACCTCAGCATAGCTGGGGGAGTTCATATTCAACGGAGATCGAGGGTGGAGATGATTTTTGGTTGAGTTTTTCCCTAGGTTCGTTGAGTTTTCGGGTCGTGTCGTTGTAACTTGTGGACGAGATTCTTGGGGTCGTTCCCTATGGAGGATTTCTTGCGACCGGTCAATTTCTGCTTGATGCCCTGGTAGTATTTACACCTCCTGTAATTTGAAGTATGTTCCTCGCCGCAGTTAACACACACTGGTTTGGTTTCTTTACTGACCGGGGCAGTCTGAATAGAGATGGGATCCCGAGCACCGCACACAGCGAGGGTCCAGTTTGCAGAAGTTTTTTGTGTGACCAAAGTCTTGGCATCTCAGACACTGTGGGATGTTTTTTTGACTTCCTTTTAATTTCCACTTTAACTATGGCGTGAAACAATTGTTCAAGGTTCATAATATCACGACCACTTTCCGAATTCTCCAGCTCTACAAAACAGAGTGGCATTGGACTTTTGTTTTTGTTGAACAATCTTGATACTTTAATGGTCGGGTAACCCATGTCACATAACTCTTGATTGATTTCTTCGTCAGTTAGAGAGTAGGGAACATTACGAATGATCACTTCAAGGTTTTTGTCCTGGGAAGGTTTAAACGTGAAAAAACTTTACTTGATTTGTTTCATAAAAGTTAGTTAGTTTCCTGTAGTCATTTATTTCTGTTAGGTTTATCTTGATCGATTTAGCTTTGATTTCAGTTGTGAAACTTGATATTACATTACACTTAATATCTTTTATTATTTCTTGGTGGTTATTTACGTCACGCAAAAATATTGGTGGGATCTTAGATCGTGATTTATTTTTCTTTATATCATCAGGAGATCCTTGTTCCATTTCATGTCCTTGTTGTGAGGAAGGAAGACAGTAGCTATGATCTGCAACATTGGTATGGGTTGGTTCAAGTATCTTGAATCGGTTTTTTGAATGAATTCTCACTCACATCGAGGTAGTACTTCTTAGGAGGTGGAGAAGCATTTGCAGTTTTAGTAATATGTCGCTTTTTTGGATTCACGAAGTCGTTGTTGTTATCGGGAAGAGGAACAGTTAGCATTTCATTCATGTCTAACGTCGAACTTTGTCCGAGCGGGAACAATTCATTAGCCTGGCTGGCTGTCATAGCGGTAGGAGTAGGTTTAAAACATTTTAGGTTAAGCCTTTGTTTACAATATTTGAATTGAACATCAAATTTCTTGTGTGAACGAATCTTGTGAAATTAATCAAACAAATACAATCTAAAACACGGTAAAAAGTTAAAAAACAATAATTAAAAACACTTAAATAAAACTTTTGAACAAACAATTCGAAGAAAATAGCGGACTAGAAAACACTAGGTAAAAACTGTTTTGTCAGTCAGGCAAACGATTCTAGACACAATCTCTCAATAATTCTACTTCGGTATTCTACTCGATTGTTTTCGAGGTTTAAGTATTGAACGGCAGCAGTGTATTACACTTCAATACGCAACTAAAACATTCAAAAACCCAGCTGATATATCATTAATGGCACAGATGGAAATTTGGAAAAGTTAAAATTATCTTAAATTTAGACCATTTGGGTATTTTGATTTTAAAAGTAATTGATGTGCTTGTTCCAGATTTTTTAATTTTAATCTATTTAAATTTTCTTCATGACAAGGGAAGACCTTATTAATTCCTTTAAGGTTATAACATTCTTCAATTTTGTCTTTTTTGTGCTCAGCAGCATGTTTGGCCAATTTCTTCTCCTTGTCTTTATGGAAAATATCAAATCTGTGCCCTGTTATTCTGACTCTAAGGTGGTTAGATGTTTGTCCAATGTACTGTTTGTCACAAAATTTTCAATTAATTTGGTAAATTACATTCTTAGAGTCACAGTTTACTTTGCCAATGATGGGATAAGTTATATACATATACATATATATACATATATATATATATATATATAGTAAAACGTCCAGAATGGGAGGACTTTTCGTTTATATTTATATATGTATAATTTAAATAAACATTGAATCACAAAAAGTACTTGCTCCGCTGGGACTCGAACCCGGATCTCTTACTTGCCGGGTGGATGTGCTACCATTACACCACAGAGCCCTTACGATTCAGTTATTTTGTATTTGGCCGTATCTGTCACATATGCGTTTAAATAACCAAACTAACTTATGATCGGAAGACCAAATACCTGTCAAACGACTTTTATTTACAATAAAATTAATCTGCATAAATGGCAATAGCCGAATTTTTTATTTCAATAAACATTGAATGGCAAAAAGCTATATAAGCTATATATATATATATATATATATATATATATACAGCTATATAATATATATATATATATATATTATATATATATATATATTATATATATATATATATATATATATATATAATTCATTATTTTGTAATAATGGCACGTTTTGCTTCAAAATAGAAGCAATCATAAGTTTTCAAAATTAAATATCTAAAAAATTGCTAGTCCTACAACAATTTCGTTAATTAATGTACAAAAAAATGTTGCAATGTTTTGTTTTACATTTGATGGCAAACTCAACAGTGACCTATTTTTGATAAGTGAGAGTTACAATAATTTTAGGTGTTTTGTACGTATATAAAAAAAGTAAATTTACCCTCAGATAGAAATGTTCTGTTTAAATAAAACTGCTTGTTATGATGTTAAACCCAATTATTAAAATACGCACTTGACTCTTAGAGTAGCCCTTTCGACTTGTAAGAAAGAAATACTAACTTACAACTATTATTTATAAACAATGAATTATGGACGTTACAATAGCGCAATAGAGATACAGGTTTCATGAATGACAGCTGGAGTTTTATCAATCGCTGCAGAGATGCAGTTGCCGTGAGCACAAAAACAAAATATACCAGACGAAAGAACAGTTATTTATTCTGAACGGTGCAACGTAATTACCTATTCATTTACTTCAATTAATCTGGTAAATGAAAACTGTTCTCTGTCGGGTATAGGCACCTGTGGGAAGCAATATGTTAACTGTAACTTGTATGAGTTCGTTTGTTTAAAGTTACAATTGATATAATAAACGCTTATAGAGGATTTTTTTAACAGCTATTAATAAAATATGAAAATACTGCCTAAGATGTCTTCAAGCATCTCCCCCTCCCACCAGTATAGGTCACTGGTAGGAGAATGTTTTTCATCTCCTTATTCCCACCCTTTCATCATCCGGTCCAATTCCTGGGTACAAAAAGCAGTGCATTAACTTAAATTATCATGCAATGAACAAAAAAAATGCCTCGGACACGGCAAAACCGTTGTAATTTTGCTACCGCTTCCTCGCCAACAGGGTAGTGTAGCGAATATTGTGGTTATTGCTAGATATCCTAATCAAGCAACTTAGATTGTGGCTGCTTCTTGGATGGGTGACTGCTGAGCTATCCTGTCCTTGCAAGCAGCCCGCCTGCCCACCTATTGATGATGGTTCGGAATTTTGAAGTCATCTTTGTTTCTCTAGGTCAAGTGTCAGAAAGAGCTTTTTAACCGTACTCCGTCAGGTGATATAAGGCAATCTTTACTTTTACTTTTACCTTTGACCTTTTTAACTCCACTCTCGATTCTGATTGATTCTACAATTCCTCAGCTAGAATAAATTGACTATGTTAGTGGAAGTAAAAAGATAATGTTGATTTATTCACGATACATAATAACATTTTTAGAGAATCATGATTTGTGCCATGCAATGGAAAAATTTGAATTCGGAATTACTTCTTGTACTAAACATATTTTTTCAGTAAGTATTTTTATAATAGAGTTCGATTTCCAACAATATATATATATATATATATATATATATATATATATATATATATATAATTTTATTAAAATAGTTAATATTTTTAATAATTGATAGTTCAGTTTAGTCTCACGATAAGAATTAAGAAAATTAGCTGCTAAATAAAGTAGTACTTTTTTGGAAAAACTGTAATAGCTCGATTTTTTGTTTTATTAAAATGAACTGAAAGGTGATCGTTATTTTAATTGGCCGGTATTACTTATCGTCGGTTATGTAAAGTGTACCTGATGGAGTCAACAGATAATACGATGTATACGCTAAAGTATGTGCAAGTCTCAGGTGATATAATAACAGACGCTCTATAACTCTTGTTCGGCCTAATAAGACATAAATATATAACGCGATGCGCCCGAGACCGCTGCGGGTCACATCTCCTACCACTTTCCTTCGTTATGCTACTTTTGACAGGTCGCGTAATTAGAGTTTGAAGAGAGCTATAATGGCTCCGCTGAATAGCAATGAAGGACAAGGTATAATTTAGGAACATTATCATTTAATTGAGAGGTCGTGGATTCAATAATGTAAGTTGTGAGTTGCCCCGGGCGCCTAGTTGCGAGCGGCCGGCCTGTGATTACCGCCCGACTACCCACCCTGTAATTTATACGTCTTGTATATCATGGTGTGGACGTCACTAATGGCTTTCTACGGATTAATTCGTCATCCCGTGGGCTCTCATTAGGCCGACTTCCACGGGAGTTATGCGGAATTACAAGGTTGTCTGCGGACGTGACAGGACTTCTGGCGGAACTTGGCGCAGGATGTCAACTACAGACCTCGGGTGCCGAGAACATCACAAGTAGCCTGGTAGCAGATACACGCAATAGTACAGACATACTTCACCTAACAAATGAACCATCAAAAAACCCCCAAAACATCAAATGACACATCCTTACAAGTCATAATCATATGTTTTACTTGACACACATCAGACCGATCGTTAGAAACTAGAGAAATGTTTAAATCAGCATCAGTCAACTAGTTACGTAACCCTAAAGTAGCCATTTTCGGCCAATCGGTTGTCAACTGGTTGGCTGAATCAGTTTTATTTACGTAACGGACGGTTGCTTTTATGTGTGTCAACCTTAACGAATATGATTGAGAAAGTATTATAGTTTGATATTGGTTATCCTTTTTGATACTCCCCCATTTCGACCCCTCTTCCCCAAAAAGTTAGTGAGGCTGGACCATTGTTGTCTGTCTTAGAGGTAGTTTTTCTATAGAATCCACATAAAACTAATTTGTGTATAAAAACTTCACCATAACAATTTCTGCACCGAAATGTCTATTTTGTTTAATTGAAATAATTTCGTATCGTGATCGTGGTAATATTAACACACACACACACACACACACACACACACACACACACACACACACACACACACACACACACACACACACACACACACACACACACACACACACACACACACACACACACACACACACACACACACACACACACACACACACACACACACACACACACCACACACACACACACACACACACACACACACACACACACACACACACACACACACACACACACACACACACACACACACACACACACACACACACACACACACACACACACAGGTTACAGGCTACAGGTTAAAAGATGGAACAAAGAAACTAGTGAACACCAGTTCTGTTACTTGGGTCCAAAACTGTATAATGCAGTTGTAGAACATTTTTGGCAATGAAATAGTATTTGTAGGTAAACCTAAATTCAAAATGAAAATAATCCAATATATAACAGACTGGCAGACTTAATTAACCACAATCTGTTTGTACTGTAAGTTTTCCTCTGTTAACTGTTTCATCAGTTATCATTTTATAGTATTGTATATGTTATATCGCTGTAGTCTAGTCTATCTGTTGTTATCACTTTATAGTTTATGTCTTGTTATTCATTATAATAGTCTATCTGTTGTTTATCACTTTATAGTTTATGTCTTGTTATATTGTTATATTACATTTCCTTGTTATTTATTACATAGTCTAACTGATCTTATTACTATAGCTTACGTCCCTGTTATCACATTATAGAATATATCCCTGTTAATTAATATAAAGTCTACAGATTGTGTTTTATAAAAATTATTTTTAAGAGAGTGTTGGAGCATACTCCTAGTGCATGGTCTGGAACAGGATGTTGGCGCGGTTATGGGGGTATAAATTATATAACCTATAAATAATTGTTTAATTTTATATTGTTGTATATTGTTAAATTTTATTTCCTTGTTATTTAGTACTATTTAACTTTATAGGCAAAAATGTTCTATAGCACACGCTGTTGGTGTAAGTTTGAAGTTGTGTGTTTATTTATGTTTGCTGTATAAGGTGATATTTGTATGTTGGTTGTGTAGTTGAGTTTTTGGCATATTTGTAAAATTTTAAATTTCTAGTAGTAATCTAAATACGATACAAATAGCTAGCTGCCACGAAGATTAGATAGATATAGTATTTGTATATTCATATTGCCCTAACCCTCCCTCGCGCGCGCCCTTTTGGGGTGCTTGGGTGTAGGAAACATTGTCAGATTTGTAATTTTTTGAATAAAAGATTTTTGACTTTGACTTTGACTTTGACACTACACACACACACACACACAACACACACACACACACACACCACACACACACACACACACACACACACACACACACACAACACACATACATGTTTATATAGGTATATATCAGATTTATTGGCTCCAATTACATGTTTTTTGAATATCCAGGTTCTCTGGCCGTAATATTCCCTCTGACGGTTGTGAACACATTGCATCAGACACACGAAGATGCCATGATAAAATTTATTGGAATTTCCTCACGTTGGTATCGATTTTTCAACAACTGCTTAAGAGACTACATCGTTAGTCTCAGGTTCCGACCAATTAGGTTGGATGCTTATGGCTTATAAAAATAAATTAATCAATGAAAAGGTGAAATGGAATAAAAGAAAACAGTTTTTAAATTATAACTATAGACTACAACGTATTATGCAACTGTCCAAGATCCATTACATAAGTGTCTTATATTTAACAACCCAATTCACTTTATGCCAGTAACAACTTAGAGATAAGATAATTATTCCTTATGCTATCAATAGAACTAGTTTTTAATCTTTAATTCAATCTACATAAGTGTAAGTACAATACACTCATAACAAATTATATATAAAAATATATGGTATGGTTGTACCTCTCAGCTTTTTTTTAATACGAATTTCCACTCCTTGATATACTCTATGAATTGGTAGATGTGATTGTTCTTGATGTATTTCAAAAGTAATTCCCTGCTACCAGTATAATACATGTTCATATACAGTCGTGGTCTATTCCCCTAAATAGGAAAGGTGTGAGTAAATAAATAGATTAAAACAAAGTGTAACTTATATTAGAAAGAAATGTCGAGTTATGTCACGAAAATGTAGGTGTCATTGTGACATAACCTATAATTAGGTGTCAATTAATACCTATTAATGACACAATTACATTGAGTCCCATAATGTCTAACTATTGAAAATCTCTACTTTAAATGGTAATCTATCATTGGTGTGTTAGGAAAAAATATAAAGTATAATTTATCGTACACACGCAAATCAACATTTTAATGATGTAAAATAAAATATACCAAGAAATCTGTTATCCAACATTAGTAAGAATCCGATATTTTTATAATTACTGTATTTAATTTTTAGAATTTGTGCTGTAAGGAGGGCTTAAAAACTATTATGCAATAGTTGCATACGCGTTAAAAATGAGCTGAATGTCCAGTTTAGTCTCTAGAGGAAGTTACGGGAGTGTAACTGTAGTGGTGAGTCCATCAATAATAGTGTTTGCTCAAGGAAAGGGCAGCTACCTATGACTGAATGCTAGGCACGGTCTCTAGAGAACGTTATTTATTGGCTATCTCTGGTGTTCGCTCCAATTACGGGAGTGTAACTGTAGTGGTGTGTCATCAATAATAGTTTTTGCTGAAGGAAGGGCAGCTATATATGACTGAATACTAGGCACAGTCCTCTAGAGAACGTTATTTATTTGGCTATCTCCGGTGTTCGCTTCCAATTACGGGAGTGTAACTGTAAGTGGTGTATCATCAATAATAGTGTTTGCTGAAGGAAGGGAAGCTATATCAGTGACTGAATACTAGGTATGGTCTCTAGAGAACATTATTTATTGGCTATCTCTGGTGTTCGCTCCAATTACGGGGGTGTAACTTGTAGTGGTGTGTCATCAATAATAGTGTTTGCTGAAGGAAGGGCAGCTATCAGTGACTGAATACTAGGCACAGTCTCTAGGAGAACGTTTATTTATTGGCTATCTCTGGTGTTTCGCTCCAATTACGGGAGTGTAACTGTAGTGGTTTTGTTTTGTGGGAAAAGCGTTTTTT
>NW_025783470.1:0-22800 GCF_021130785.1 Homalodisca vitripennis
TCACTTAAGTCGGCATGCCAGTATTGGGGATACTTTTAACAGCTGATTCCATCAACCGCTGTCAATTATTAAAATGCTTGAATGCCTTTACTATAAAACGTGTCACAAAATGTATAGCAAACAACAGTGCAGCAAATTAATTTGAAGCTGAATGAATATATTATGGGTTCTATTAAACTTGAAGACATTGCAATCTCCATTACTATGTTACACTCAATTGACATTTTTAGATGCAGAAATAACTTATACCACCGCACTAATAACTCCGAAAAAATATAACTGTCCACTATTTTCTTACCTAGTTGTCTCCAGGGTATACATTCTTACATCCTTTTAAAGTGTCCCAAAATTACAATCCTTGTGCGTTTTTAAATATATTTTTAACCCGTCTAAACGTTACAAAAGTTCTGTAATAAATTAGAATTAAATCTAATTATTTAACATAAACATTTTTACAATCGAACACCAATTTTGAATTTTATCAGTCCATATTTTAGGACTATGTTTGTTAATAAAGTGTTAGGATGTAGTAAATTATGTACTCACGAAAATGTATCACGGATTTTCGGTTTACAGTTAAGGAATATATTACTAGCATTATTAAATAAACGTTAACATATAAAATAAAAAGCGTTTCGTTTCTAACTCATTTTAGGATAAAGAATGTATTCCATCAGCTTATTTTACATTTCTACTACCTGAAAATTTGTTAATATATTTGAGGATAAATCAGAATAGTGAATATTTTTAAGAATAGTGAACCTTTATTAAAGAAATATTACGTCATGTTTCGTGTATTCATGCTTGTATGTAAAAATATTCCTCCGGATTTCATAATAAATGTTATCATTTTTTACCAAGTCTAAAACATATAAAGGTTCCTCCCATTAGATATATGGTTACAAGGTAGGAGTAGCCTACGCTATAAAAAGTGTCGCTAACTCGCTTCGTGTAGATTGTTGTTAAAAATTTTTAAATATATGGATTTTTTTAACTATCGAGATGTTTGCAGACAGGTAGATTATACAGATTACAGTAGTTGCAGGATAATTGTAAGACATTTTTCATCTTTAATAAACGTTAAACATCGCATTTTATATTGAAAAGTTTCTATGATGGTTTACGTTCATCCACCACACTTTTTTTGTAGTTGAAGCATATCACTCAGTAGGCTGGCATAATTTCTATGTGGGGTAATAAAATATATTTTTATGTACGATTTTATTACGCTGGTATTAAGAAATTAAAAACAAAAACAATAAACCAAATACTTGGGATGAAAGTAACATGTAGGACTGCTTGGATTCATACAAAGCTTGAACTTAGATTAATTTGTAATTATTGCGTAACATTTTTTACCCATGTATCATGAAGGTTGGACCTATTCCTTATCGACAAAAATATGTGTAGTGTTTACTAATATATATTCAGCAATATTTTGTGCATTATAATAGATAAAGATTGCATTTTAAATTTATATTTTTAAAAGTTTAAAACATCTAAATTTATTTTATTTACAAAAAAAATTTTTGTTAAATAATTGTATAAATCATGTATATGTCTTATTACACATACATAACATTCAATATATCGAATAAATAAGAATGTATAGCTAATGTGTTACTAAGCGTGAAACCTTCGGGTGTTCACCAGAAACGGTTGGTGAAAATTAGCTAATTCTTTGAAAAATGCGTCGACAAGCTGTTTGTGAAAGAAGATTCAAACTTTTTTTTATTTTATTGTCATCAATTATTAATTACATAATGTATGATAAATAGCGTTAGTGTTGATCACAAAGTCACAGTTACCCTATATATTTTATTCCAGATTTCACAAACATCACATTAAGGACACTCAATGCTTTCGAACTACTATGTTTAGAGTTAGTTTTTTAATATTATTAAACCAATAATATATATCAACCTTGTTTGAACACACGTGTGCATTTTTGCACAGACAGGACATAGTGGTTTAAGAAAAAAAGAGAGGAATGAACACTAACAAGACTCAATCAACCATTCTTTCCCAGAATACAGTTAAATAACAAGCCTTTTGTATAATACAAAACCTATAAACAATTGTTTTTTAAATATTGATTAACATTGCTAATGATTTCTTCTTCTAACTGGAGTGGGACGTTTTTTCATAGTAATCTTCTCAGTTCTATTTGTGTATTTATCTTCAACGGGGACAATTAGACTATCTTAAACCGGTACTGGCAAAATCTTAGACCGAAATAAGATTTTAAGAGCCAGATGCAAACCATTTTTATCTATGTAGGTTTCTGAGACCTACTACATATGTGCACATTGCCTTGATTGGCACTATAAGGCAAACTTAAATTTGACAACTTAAGTACATTCGACCTGAAATGAATTCAAATAGCCTGGAGTCAATGAATGTTTACCGAAGTAGGCCTCTCAGTCTTACGTGTTTAAATATTTATTTATTTTATAGTTTTCATGCTTTAATACAGGTTAAGACCCAATTACATTAAACCATTTAACAATTGTACACAATATAGTTCTTTCGTGGGTTTGCAAGGTCCATTTTTCTGTACTTAAAATAATCACTGGATATTAAGTAGTATATAACAAATAAGTATAAATGACAGCAACAGCACAATAATCATTAGAGAAACTTAACAACAATTTGTACTTAAATGCAACGACTAAGTAATTTTATAAACACGTGCAACGACAAACATAATATATAATATAAAGACGGCCTAACAAATATATAAATATAATTAATAATAACAAAAAAACAGCAACAATAATCATTTTAAGAATATAACAAAAATAATATATTTAAAAAACAACTAAGTAATTCTATAACACATGCAGCAATACAAATAATTTAAGTAACAACATAGTACAACAAAAAAATATAAAAAGATGGAACGGTTATTGTAAGATAAATTACAGTTAAATATTTGTGTGAAAATATTTGGCATACGTTGTATTAATAATCTAAAAGTCAATATAAATAAGGTTTATATTTTAATATCATTAGGCAATTCTCTTAAAAACATGTTTTGATTCTGCAAATATATCAAGATTATTTCCTTCCGAAAGTATTAAATTGTGAGATCTCACCATCGGTAGCAGAGGCAACAAATATGTCTTATTTATCTAGGTAAAATGGAAAATTTCTACTATAGGACTGGAAATTCCTTAGGCTACAAACTAACGCTTACTAACAGATGTATGTAATGTTCGAAACATATACGATCATACATATATATATATTCTAGATCAAGTGAATAAGGCTAACTGAACATTGGTACCCGTGTATATTTAAACAGCCGGAATTGATTGTAATTGGTTATAGAGCGCTTCATATATGTACCTATTTTCTACATCAGAATAACAAGGCAAATGTAACTGTGATATTAGAAATATCTTACACTGAAAGAAGAACTTTACAAAGACTGGAAATAAACGAACTTTTTACCAAATCAGTGGCTTATTAATTGTTGTGTATATGTTTTCTTGAGACAATATGGCAAACGCAGGTATGGTTTCGGATATATAATTCATTCAAATTACTAATGTTTCTTTACGTGATTTAAGAGCCAATCCCTTTAATAATATGTACCTGAAGTAAGCGTACTTGTGAAAGAAAAAAATATTAAAAGGCAGCTTCATACTACACCATAAGTACTTTAAATAAGTAGGTTATGGACTTCAAAATTGCGTGGCGTGTGAAACTGATGATAACAGCTACATGTGTTTACGCTCCAACATAAATGACTTAAAAAGGAACTTAATGCTATTAAATTGTGTGTAATAACCTATGTATTATTTCTTGCACACAACACTTTTCTTACACATACATTTTTACTTGTCAGGATTAAAGCTGAGATATGTTCCAGAGAGTGCAACACCTGAGCCGACTGTGTTTGCACTGGCCTGAATGATTGCGTCAAATTTAGAATCTCATGACAAGCTTCCATATGAATAGTACAACAAAGCATAATTTTAAGTTTGGCTTATTAATGTACAGGTCTATCTGGTTAAGCATGTATCATATTGAAAATTCAATTGATAAATTGCAGCATACATATTTTTTACAACACTACAAAATAACACAAAAGAGTTTAGCTCTGTATGGAGCTCCATATCATTCATGTAGCCGAATGTTATATTTTATTTAGTATGAATGGAAATTAAAGACCTTAATAATATTTATTATATTTTTAAATGACATGTTTCGCCACCAAACCTTATTTCTTATAAATTAGTAAGTAAATTATCATATGTTATACTATTAGAAAGAACATTAAAATTTTATTATATTTACATAGTTATAATTTTTATTATAATTATATTAATTGCATTATATTTTTATTATATCGTTGATTCAAATGATACTGTGGTAAGATGTCTAGGATAAAATACAGGCAATACGTGAAATGCTACGTATTGTTACTGTAACAGTAGGTAAGTGTTGAAAATGACACTAGGAAGAAACCATTTCCCATTCTACAATTTATTGTGTAAGACATCCCTTACAAGAAAATGTTATCAAAATAGTAGTTTCAAATATTGTCTTTGAAAAGACGCCAATATTGTCATATTGTCTTCTTCCAGTCAAATTCACTTATATAGTCTATTCACATAGATTCTAGACAGGGCTTGCTTAAAAAAACGTAATGAAATTAAGAGGATATTTCAAATAAAAAATATTTTTTTTAGTATAATACAATCTAATTTTCACTATTTTAATCTGACATCCCTGCTTATAATAGACGAGAATCAAATATAGCCAAATATGATTATCAAAACATTGACATAAGCCTATTTCTATTAAAAAATTGTTGGCAAAAAAATTAAATTTTATTTAAAACCGGTAATGAAAAATAATTTTATAAGTCTTTTAGTGAACACTTTTGGGTTAGTTAAAGGGCTTATTACAAACGTCTCTTTTAAAGTCACTACCGATTCTATTAGCTTTTATCCTTATGGACACAACCATAAACATATAACCTTGATGTAGAGAGAGAGAGAGAGGAGAGGGAGAGAGTGAGTGGAGACGGGGGGTAGAGAGAGAGAATCCGTTTTAACCTTTACAATATTTAAACTTAACTATTAATATCATGTTTCGTATTTGATTCATAACTCTTCCCTAATATGGACTCAGATCAAACGCTAGGTAAGTCCCAAAACTTATCTACGAGGTAATGTACTGTAAATGTTACCTACAAATACAGTTCAAAATTTATCTTAAAAATGTTAATATATATTTAAAAAACTAATTCTATTTACACTACGTTTAAACGACTTCAACTAAATTTGTACCTCAAAAAGGCGACATAATCGTCTAATTTTTTGTATATAAAAATTAAAATAAGTAGGTCATGTCATCCACCCATAATTTGTTAGTTATAAAGCTATTTCATCAATTCTAATCGTAGGTAACAAATAATTTATAAAATCTACCATTTCATTAAACACAATTTCCTCATTCTATTCGTCTGGATTACTTTTAAATTGTAATGGTAGGCTAATATTAATTAAAATTATTTGAAATATTGTTGCGTATAACATATAATGTAAACTTGGTGCAGTCCTAACTCTGGCACAAAGTTTCTGTACACAGCGGATAAATTTTTTCTATAATGTATAGGCTGTTATGAGTTTGTTTGACAGACTTTAACAATTTGTTTCGAAATTAATTCTTAAATATTGAGTAAGTAGAGTGATTGGAAGTTAATTTTCTATCTGAGGAGCGATCAGTGTGACGTGACATGGCATAATACGTAATAAAGATTTGAAATGTGTTGCTATTTCTGATTTCCTTGAGTATCTTGGAACACATCTTTAACCGTAATATTGAAATAATATTTTATTTTTAGATTTATTAAACTACTTTTTAAGTGAAATAAATATGTTTTCAACATTCGCCGATTAAATTGCCATGATAACTACCATATAGGTTGAAAGTTAAATATATTTTTAATATTTAATTTCACACTCACAACTATTTTTATTAAAATACTAGCTCTTACCCGCGGCTTCGCACGCAATATTTAGAACCGAAGTCCTTATATTACTTAGTAAAAGCAATTATGATGTAATATGATGTAAGTTCTCTAAAAATTTTAAAACGTAAGTAGGCAATACATTAGGTAGACATACCTGTATTATGTAAGCTCATGGTAGAGTTAAACTTAATTATTAAATCATGTTTGGTACGTGTAACTGCATTTCTGGTTCTAATTAATTCTATACATAATGTCACAGCAGAATCTGCCTTGTCATCCCGATCAAGAAAACACAAATCTCAGATCACACAGGTCTCGGAAACTTACTTCGGTTTAAAAAGCGTATATTTCCAGTCCTTGTAATATATTTTCAGATCTAAGATATTTCAAGTATCATAGCAGAGTTTGCCTTGTTGTTCTGACAAAGAAAACATACATATACATATATCTACTTAAGACCGTTTTAAATTCACTTCATAAGTATGACTGAAAAGCCTATTACGATCTAAGGGGGAGTCCTACCTACTTCTTATGTACTTTCGGTATAAGGGGGAAATGCTTATTAAGGTTACTTTGCAACATTCCAAAATAAGCGTGATTAAAAGTTTTGCGTTATACCAGTCTTGCTTACTGGGCTGTAGCCAGGGAAACAATGAATCTTTGAGGCATTTTAGTGTTCATTTCTCTTTTTCCATAAGCCACTGTTAAATGCAATATCTCAATGTCAAGGAAGCCCACCATTTTAAAGTGACCTATGTGAAAAAATTCATGACTTTGTTCATTAAGGTTGGTTACGTAACAGTGTTTTAAATAACATTTAACATACATTAGATTATTTAAATCCATCACTCGCGCAATCTAGATTGAAATTTATATAATAACTTCACATGTACTTATCTATTTATTTATTTCCAACGGACATACTCTCCAGTTTTACATTCAAGATCAATATACTAAATTATTATAGAACATAACCCAAACAAGAAACTCCACAACAAAACATGTGAAAGACTGAAAAAAAATATTACATAATACTCTATTGCAAGGCATGATATATCCTAGAATAAATACGTATATAAATGTTTGAAAACTGTAATAATACCATAATTACAGAACGCAACAATAAATAAACTATAACAATAGAAATAACATAATAACAGAAATAACATAATAAACTATAAAAATAATATAACAGGGATATTCATAACAATGTTTCAAAACAGCAAACAGTAAAAATAACAATAGTGATAAGATAAACTATGGCATACAATAAACAGAGAATATGAACAAATATGTGTAGGCATAAGATAGCAGCGAAAGACAAACAAAAACTGATGGTATAATATGATAGACATTAAGTGGAGGCATTTACCTTGATAGCACTGCACCTTTCAATTTCCACTTCAATGTTCTCACGCCATCATGGACAAGGTCGACAGTTATAGACAGGTTGTTGCCGGCCCTCTGCAGGCGTGCCACCGTGCTGTTTCCTGCATAGTTTGTCCCATAGTGTTGCCTGATGAAGAGGTCATTGGAAACGAGTGCTGGATGGTGTCTTGAAATTGAGAAGTTGAAGGACGTCTGGGCCAAACCATCTCACCGTTCACCAACTTATGGAGAACCACTAAGTCGGCTAGAGTCCTTCGAGTCTCAAGATGTTCTAGTTCAAGTTTGGAGTACAGATCATCAATTGGTACTTGTTGGTATTGGTATCCATTTCTGACACCCACCAAACGGATGAAACGACGCTGGACTCGTTCAAGATCGTCACAAAGGTATTTTTGGTGTGGATTCCAAACAGTCGATCCATATTCCAGAATCTGGCTTACCAGGGCAGAGTATATAGTCCTCAGGGCTACCATATTTGTTATATGTTTAGAAAAACGGGAGATAAAGCCAAGCATTCTGTTTGCCTTCGAGCAGATATTATGAACGTGAGCCTCAGGGCTAAAATTCTGTGTCAGAGTAATTCCAAGATCTCTCACTTCATTTACTCTAGCGATGGTTTCTCCTTGTAACAAATAATTGTATATTATAGGCGAAGTGCAACGGTAAAATGATATGGCTTGACATTGCTTGGCGTTTATTTGACATTTTGTTTATTAAGCACCATTCATATACGCCCATGAAGACTATCTTGAAGTGATTCACAGTCCGAAACATGAGTAATTTGTGAGTATAACTTGACATCGTCCGCAAACATTAGGCAGTCACTGTTGATATTCAGAGGAAGATCGTTTATGAAGAGTGCGAAGAGATAAGGTCCAATTATAGAGCCCTGGGGAACACCGGAAAGTGAGATAAACTCAGAGGATATTGAGCCAGAAAACTTCACTGCAAGCCTGCGCTCAGAAAGGTAACTCGACAGCCAACGAATTGAAATGTTATCGAAACCAAGGGCAGAGATGTTTTTGATTAATAAGGCATTGTCAACAGTGTCAAAGGCCTTGGAAAAGTCTAAATATATTATATCTAGCTGTTTGCCGTTAGCAAATGCACTCTGCACCTGAGTCTAAAAGTAACATTAAGTTTGATAAAGTCGACCTTCCTGGTGAGAAGCCGTGTTGCTGAGGACAGGTTAACTGAGCAATCCTAAATCTTATTCAATCAAGAAATAGATCCTAAAAAACTTTGGATAAAGCTGAGAGGATAGAAATGGGCCTGTAATTTGAGGCGATGTCAGTATGTCCTGATTTTAAATGGGGACCACGTACGCTGCTTTGAACGCCTCAGGAAAAAATTCCCATCGCAAGTGAAGTATTAAATATGTGGCAAACTGGAATGGCCAAGATGCTTCTGCTGTACTTGAGTACACTTGGTTGAATCCCATCAGGGCCCTTTTTGTCATCAAGGTTTCTAAGCTTCTCCAATACTTCTTCAGGGGTGAACTCATAAGCAACTCCCTCTCCGAGATTGTCATTACCGCTTGGAACAAAGACCCCCGTGGGCTTTCGTGAAAACCGAGGAGAAGAAGTCCTTGAATGCTTCACACATCGCATGAGGCTCCTCAGTAACGACTCCATTGTGAACAATCTGAGAGGGCACAGACGAAGATTTTCTTGTGGAATTGACATGACTCCAAAATAAACGGAAATTGTTGGGAATTCCAGCTTCAATCCTTTGTATATGCTGGCGAAAATCCCAGGCAGCCAAGACCCTACACCTTGCTCTTATTTTAGCAAATCTGGAATAATTAGATACTGACGGAAAGTGCTTGTATTTTTTTATGGAAACATTTTTTTGTTATTATTAAGTTTTTTAAATAAGGTGAAAACCATTTAGGAAATGGAGAGTAGCCAATTCTTCTTACTGGCGAGTTAGCCTTTACTATGTTGGAAATTGTAGAGATAAAGGAATTTGTTGCCCTGTTAAGGTCTGAGTTGGACAGTATTGCATGAAATTCAGTAGTTAACAACGAGCGATGAACATTCATAAGGTTACGCCTTTTTCAGATCATATATGTGTCATCTTTTGAGTAAATGAGATTGGTTGATATGTCGGTAGTGGATCTCAAAGGATAAGGGTGGGTGGTGTCTCTCTTCAACTGGCAAAAGATTATCACTCTCCAGTGATACAGTAATATCTTTATTAGAACTCAGAATCAGGTCCAACATTACGTCTCTGCTGTTATAGATTTGATTGATTTGGTAAAGTTGAAACAAGTCCATCTGTGACCGTACCACTCTTGACGCTGGGGAATGCGTACCATTTGACAAACCATTCCAATCAATCCGGGAAGGTTGAAATCACCCACGACAACCACCTCATCGAATATTCGCCCCGTTGACATTAGTGCCTCTATTGACTGTAACAAACTATTGTATTTGGAGGGAGGCTGCTGAGGAGGGATGTAACAAGCTACTAGGAACCATGAGATGTATTTTCAGGACTTAAGCTCAATAAGAAGGTGCTCAATCTCATAGATTTCAGAGTTGAGTTGAGGTGATAGTATCTCTGATGGCCACCATTACTCCACCCTTACTAGATTTAGAGCTGCTCAGTGAAGACCTATTACATCTGTAAATTGAGAAGTTCTTGCGCAACACCTCAGCATCGTTAACGTTAACTGACAAATTTGTCTCCGCCTATATGACAACGTCGAAGTTAGACATAGTAATTGAGGACTTGAATTCATTCAGTTGCTTCTCATTCCATTCACATTTTGATAGTAAAAAAAGTATGACCGTTGGATGAAACTAGTTTTTTGTCTTCCTTAACTATCATCGGCACTCCATTCTGATACTTAAATTGTTTCTCCCCATTCCTTTCTCTGTCAGCTAGAGAATTTCGAAGTTCTTGCAAATGATATCTCTCCTTGACAGTTCGATCACGGGACACTTCAACAGTACTGTCAGGGAAGAGATTGCTAAGTTTGGGAGAATCAACATTTTTAAAGAAGCTGATGGCGTCACTTGTATCACTAAAGGAAACCTTCATCGGACGAGGTTTTTTCGGGCTCCCCTTTACCAATTCGATCTATCTTACTAATATGAAGGTCATTGAATTGGAGGAATTTGAGGACGTCATCCATTTTTCGCTTGTCGTGCTGTATTTTACTCTTGATATCTATATCAGACGATTCGGGTATACCATATAGTATAGCATTCTTTGAGCGCTGGTTCCGATCATTAACTTCAGCAATGACAGTTTCCGAATCAAGTGGCTTATTATTCTTTAATAACTTTATATCAGCAGCAAGGGATGAAATCGTTGACTCGTTTGCTAAGCTGGGATAGTTGGTCTCTAATTTCACCTACATCCGACTTTATGGCTTCAATTCCATCGGAGACGCTACCTATTTGTTCAATTTTCTCTGTCCAGCCCTCGATTCTGTCCATCAGTTTTGTTTACGCTCTAAGTTAGAGCAACTATGGGGTCATCAGTTGACGGTTTACAGTCCAATCTGCTACAGTGCCATTTCTTGTTTAAATCGTTAGAAAATTGAGTGTACTCAGTTTTAGTTAAATTAATGCAAGTTCGGTGAAACCAGCGCTTGCAACCTCCGTCACACGCAATACCCTCTTCAGAATACAGAACTAGTCTCATACACACCATACAAGCGGTCGAAGCATATGCCATTATGTAAGCGATTGTAGTTCAAACCACTTTAGGAATGTAAACGTATAATTTTGCGAGATGTCCTCGATCTCTGGAGCTACTCGATCCACCCCAGTTTGATCAAACTCAATCTATGAGGACAGAGAATATTCCACAGCGTTTTAGTATAGTACTGCAGGATAGAGCCGAAGATGATCCAAAAGGCAGTGGCAAAAACGATGTACGTGTTATTTTATTTTATTATGGGAGTTGGCAATTGTGAGTGACGTCACCGACTTGCGTTAATGACATTGACTGTTACTGTTACCTGCATGAACACGACGAGTGGATTACCAGCCAGGAGAGTGAAACAAAGTTATGTGGGAAAGATTTAGATGCTTTATGAAGGAACACAATGTACTATCTAAACTTTATGTACTATCTGCATTACACTACTGATCAATCACTGTTTACTTAATATTTTCCTCAAATTTAAATGTAAACAGATGTTTCAGCCAATTTGTCGACATAAAACGGAAGGATTGAACAGCTGTTTAGTGCCAGTTTTAAGTTGGATTATGAGATGTAAAAAGTACATTTTTCTGAATTTTAAAATATTCAAGGTAACTTTTGTTATATTTTGCTTTATAAAAAATTTCCACGGATTTCAATGCACATTTTACGACAGGAATTAACCGAAGTGGTTCCAGTCGTTCTCAATATTAGCGCTTACCAACACATTCAGCGAATAATTTTTATTTACACCATACAAACATAAACTTGAATATGCCGTATTTGAACAATTTATTTAAATGTAGGCCTACATATTTTCGTTTTATAGATTGCTTTATTCTATAATTTTAGTATTGTACAATATAAAATATTAGTCCTTTATTCATTTGAATCAGCTTTAATTCCATATGAACATAAACAGTAATGCATTAAGTACAATCGCAAATGATTTACTAAACATCAATAAAGAAACTTTAATAATTATAATGTTACTAGACGTCACGCATATATTCCTTTATTTATTAAAATACGTAATATACAATTAAAATCTTTGAGAACTAGTTAGAACAAAGCAGCCCTTATGACACTTCCAATAGAATTTACATTTCACGAATTCTAATAAGTATGTATTTTTACTCATGATATACAATATCATATTGTGCAATAATTGAAATAAATTGTTACTGAAAACGAGGTTCTTTGAGGAAACCTTGTATATATACTGCATGGGCATAACATGTACATGCAATGCTATTAATTGATACCCCGCGGTGTATATAGAGGAGTTTGCAAATCAGGTGTTATAATTTACAAACAGTACTCTGCTAATTAGAGACTCTTGACTGATGTCACTCAACATCCATAATTACAGGTTTGCTAGATGCCGCTATTTTCTTGTTTTCTATATTTGTTACCCTTAAAGTGTAACATGATTACAGAGGCATACAGAGGAGATAAACTTGGGCTTTAGATCGGTTGGAGGCAGTACATGGTAAAGTGGTACAACAATATGATCAGGGTAGAATACCAGTTCACTTTCGTATCGGTGACTTGGCCATGTTACGGACGAGTAAACTTGAGTAATGCTGCTAATCCATGTTTCAGCTAAACTTCAACCTCTTTGGTCACGTACTCTAATTAAAAACGATTTTAAATCTCCAATAACTGTGGGCATTGAAGTGTTTCAAGTTCAAGGAAAACTCGTTAGATCAGCCCGTGTTTCCCATATTAACAAATATTTGGGACCTCTCTGATGCCTAAAACCACTGTACCTATGTACATATATTTGGATCAACTGGGGCTTATTGATTTTAGTTTAGTTTTCTTTCTTCTTCTTTTAATTATTTTATTAAAACGTGACACTAAACATGATTGATAGTTTACCTTTACCTGCTACAACACAAGTTTACCTTTTTTCCTTTTTTTCACTTTTAATTGTGTCAGTATGTAGGCAGTTTGGTTGATTTCTCGCAAACTTAAGCTTTTGTTGGTTTCAAGTTCATGTTCAGTAAATGGAAAATGTTTGTAGATTGATTTCCTGACTATATGTTTATAGCCAGTTTATTTTTTGACTCCTTGTGTCTTGAAGAATGAATGCTTTGTCTCGTAAGCGCTAAGATGCTTTAGCTAATATATTGCGTTGTTATTGTGTTCTTCTATTATTATTGTAGGTATTTATTATTGTGTTTCCTCAGGATTAGGTTATCCTTGTTGTATTGTTAGGGGTTTATTGTTTTGTTTTTTTTCTCAGACATCCTGTAGAGGGATTAGAGTATTGGTAATTTTTTGCTATATATTGGGATGGATGTCAATTGTTCAGACTTTTTATAATTTCGTTTTGAACAGGTAATTTCTTTACGGGCCTATTCATCCTATCAAAAAAGAGACTTTATATCCTGGAGTATTACTCTCCTGGTGATTCAAGACGTTCCACCCACCAATTCGGGGTTCCATTTGGGTCCCTAAGTGACCCTTGGGTTCCGGAATGGGAACACCTAGACGGTGGTGAATTAGGAGATGACAGTGACTGTGTGCACTTATTTTCCTTCCCAACCTTACTAAAACACCTTTTAATTGTTTATGATCCTAATAGTATTGGATATTTGTCAGAAGGAATAAACCTATCCTGATTTCAACACTTCAGACTTTTATAATTAAGGATAGCTACCACAGAGTACGAGACTCCTGTTTGAGTAATCTAACTTCCATTAGGTTTCTCCTCACGCATACATTATAATTATTTTATTCTTGACTGGAGTGGTCAGTCGGAATGGATGATATTCGTAACGCTTATTGAGCTTTTCCGTGACCGTGCAAGAGAACCATGCTAAGGAAAGTTCTAGCTTTATGCTGACGACTGTATATTGAACCTCAGATACCAGTTTTTGAGCTTTTCATTCTAACCTCCTTTTCATTTTAACCTAACATGTTGACAGAATATTCTTTTTACCCCCCTGGAGTAGAGGAGAAGGATATGACGTCTGCCACTTCTATTTTTGGTCTTTTTGGCTGGTGGACGAGCCAGTGTCTGTGCCCGAGCATTTTTTAAATTCTCGGCTTCAGCTGTGGTTATCTGCTAAGCTAGGTTTCTATCCTAGTTGCTCGCGAAAACTGTAGATTTTACATGTTGTTACTTGTTTATTGGAAAGATTAATCGGGGCTAGGCTTTTTCTAGCACTGTTTCTCTTGAAACTTGCACACAGTGAGGACGTCCTGGAAGAATTCAGAGTGAACAGAGAATCTACTGTTTCTTCAAATCTAGCTGCCTCGCTACCTAAAGGTCCCGGAAAGGCGTAGTTGTGTTCAGTTTCGTTTCTTTATCTTATCAAAAGCTTTATGTCCCTCCTAGAGTATTTTAGGGCCCAGTGCTTTTCAAATTCAGTTTTCACTAAAACATAAATACTATATTTCAATGTTAAGATGGTCCATCACTCCAAATTTAAAATTTGTAAAAATAATAAAGTTGCTTTTTTAATAAAAAGGTTTGTAATAATAGTAATAATGGTGCCTTCGAGCAGAATGTGATTGACTCATAATACAACATTCTAAATCAGTTTATGTCTTTAACTTTGGCTGCTAATTCAGTTCCTTAAATGCAGGTCATTTACCTAATTTTTTTTCCTTAAGTCCCAGTGAACATTTGACACTATTAATATTGTGTTCATTTGTGCTGTTTATGGTGTAGTTTCTTAGTTGGTTAAAACATTACAAAAATATATAAATGAACCCATGGTATCCACTACAAATAATAATAATTATTATAACGTATTAATTTGAATACGTAGCAAGAAAGTTACGTTTTTTATCTATTGTTTTTAATAAATAACTTTAACATCAAATACATAACATTGAGTGAATAAATTATATAAAGTAATAAATTACCAAAAAATATAAAAAAAATACCGCAGCAAATTCATTTACCATTTAATATTGCTATTTGAAATAATATATCAAGCAATTACCTAACAATATATGTCAATGATAATCATTAAATGTATATTTGATAGAGTCATTAACGTAACGTATTAAGATTTACATCTTAATGGGATATGGTCCTAATAATTATGATAAAATTCCATCTAAAATAAATGATATTTTTAACTTTATTTAGGTAAATTGAGTCGATGAACGGGCTCGACCTTCACTTTGCGTATTGTAGTAAGGCCAAGTTGATTTCCCCCGAGCTTTAGTCTAATTTTGCAAGGTCCCACAGTGTTTAGGACACAGCACAGGAATATTTTACACACGGAGAGACTGATCTAGTTTTACTATGTGCAAGCTGACATTTTAGTATACGAGTGCGTAAAGTTACCGCTCTAATTGATACATTTTTCACAGAAGAGATTAGTTTGAACGTACATTAGCATTAAGTTATATAAAAGTATAACTTTAACGTTGTTTCATCACTTCCACGCTAGTTATTGTTGAACTAAAGTTATAGCAACTTGTTTTATAGGGTCTTAAAAATCTATATAATTTGCTTAAAATATAAATAATGTTAAAGAATAAAGTCTTTGTATAAAATAAATAAATATATACAAATATTTGAATGTCAATTGTGTATAAAAAGCTAACGGTTTGGTAATAAAAAGATAGGGTTCAACAATTTTATTTTCATTGTTTAATGTTTATTATCGCTCACAATTTTTTTTACATTCTTTCAAAGTGAATATGATGTTATCAGCTATAGTTGGATAATTTACTTTTTATATTTTAAATGTGCATTTACTATGTACGTTTTATTATCTACAAGTATCGTGATCACTGTTAGGAAGCCAAATGAAAAGTTTATCAGATTGTGAAAGCTTTCTCAGGGTAATTCCTTAAGAGAAGTGTCCATGTCATAAATTGGCATAGGGTACTCTAGGAACTACTAGGCTGTTAGTTTGTAAGCACTTTATGTGTTATAAAAAGGATTTATTACTATTAATAATATATTTATAATTCACTTACTTGTTCTGCGAAGTCTTTTTATTTAGTATTTTTATTAGTTTTGAAATTGTGTGCACAAATTTTTAGATCTGAAGTTATGTACTTTGTTGTAATGCAGCACAGCCATCCTCCAAGTCGTTTTTGTTAATAATATGGATGACTACCCCAAACAGGCTTGCCTAGGGGGTATGTCTACTATTTCACAGCTTTTTAGATACCTAGAAAAGTATTTATAATTTAAGAAAAGTTATATATTAATCAACCAAATTTTCTCTTTTTGTTAATGTCTATTTCAGTTTATTGTTTATTTTAAGAAATGTATATTATGTCCTAATATGTGTATCATATTCTATATGTGTATCATATTCTATATGTATATCATATGTGTGTAAATGAAAATATGTTTTATCAAAGTTGTGGAATAAAGATTTTTTGCAATTGAAATTGAAAAATGTTTATCACAAAATCTGTGGTCAACATTATCTACTGTAGAGCAGCCATTAAGAACGCAGCTTATCATTACAACTTATTTGGGAATGACATAAAAGTTATTTATTATCATTAGTTGACTACCTACAAAATAAAGTAAATTATAATAATTATAATTATGATTTACGCAACTTTTTTTACTTACATAACTCATTATGTTACCTTAAAATATTGATATTTGAACAGCGAAGTCTAGCAACTGAATTTATAGCCTGCAGTGCATACAGTTTTTAATTTTGGTTACTTGATTTCAACTACGTGAGAATAAGTCGGATATAAAAACCATACTTGAAAAAAAATGTTTAAAAATATTAGATGGTATCTAGATCAGTATTCAGTATTTCTCTTAAGATAACAATATGTATCCAGGTAAAGGCCAAAGCTGTATACATATCATATCATCACTTCTTCGGGTTTAACTGTGATGGTGTTATCATTATAAATATAATCTAGCTTTATATGTCTTTTATTCCTGATTATGCCAGAAAACACTTTAAATTTAAACTGTGTAAATTTAAATTTAAGGAACCAGGTACAATTCATGTGGTGTGGTCTTTGAGTCATATATACATTGTATATGTTCTTATTATTTATTTGAAATTATTGTGAAATTTTAAATCCAAACAATACTAAGTACGATAGATATTAAAAAATAAATTCAACAATTCTCAAATATATAGTTAAACATGAGAAATATATTATATGTTATAAACAAAGAAAATATGAAGGACGCTTTAACCTTCGTTCCATAACTGTTGTATTGCGATATTGTTAGACGACGACGAAAGAGTAAAAGCCATAAAAAAAAACTAAAATCAAGAGAGTGTGTTCAAAGTTGAATGGAACCGCAACAGATGGTTTTCTCACGCGCATTTTGATACACTTGCGTGACTAGGTATTGACTTATGCCCTTGCTATTATAAAACTCCGATAGTACACTACATAAAGATGCTTCTAGTATGATTGGATCACACAAGTCCTAATGTTAGTCTTAAAATAAAAATAGCTTCTCAAATATGTAAGTAATTTCTAATAGTTTTTTTTAAAAAAATTCATGGAAAAATTCTACAATCTATATTAATTTTACAAAATGGCACAGCTGTATTTGGTATTTATATGTCGAGTTGTTTGAGATCTACCTTTCCCCTCCATTAATTGGTATACTAAAAACATGAAAACGTCAAACATCATAATTCTTTTTCTCGCTTTACTGGAAGGGGGAATTACGTTTAAGACATATGGTGCTACTACTCCAATGACTGTATCGTTTCTGAAACTAATCCATTAGCACTATACTTAATAATAAATACTGCATACTGAAGAAACATTGTTTGCATTAAAATTATCTAGGCACCAAATTAGTAAAAAGCTTATGCAAAAGCTTATCATTTATATAGTTTTGTACACAAATTGAGAATTGTTACGTTATATAATAAAAGCGTTTAGTAAAACGTTTTTAAAGTATGGTAATGGTATCATGTGTGAAACACCTTTGTATATTAAACTAATACAGTAATTTTAACTAGTTATTTTTCATAAATGGTCTGAATTTTATACTATTTTGTAAAGCAATACATGGCATGCCTAAATGAACTGTGGATGATTACATTCCTGGTCAGTATTTTTAGACTTAATGATATTTGATGAACTAGAGGATTTTAGTAAAATATGGAAAAAGATTTGATCATATAGGTTTATTTGTTATATTTTAGATTTAGTAACATATATATATTACAGCTTTCAGTATTTATGTGTTAAAATATTTTGTTATTCTGATGTGGTACCGGATAATAAAAGTGTACCTTGTCAATATAATTGTCAGGAAATTCACTACAGCACTCATGTTAACAGGAATGAGTGTGTAAATAAATCATGTGAAACCGTGGTCACGCTTTGGAACTAATTATAGTAATAAATTCAACACGATAAACGAAGAAAATAAGAATAAAAATAACCAATACATAAAATATATAAAAAAGGAAATCATTTTAAACAAACAATAGCAAAAAAAAAAAAAAAATATTCCATAGTGGAACAAAATGTATAAAGCGTATACTGGAAGTGGTTGCCTCTGCAAACACTGTCAATTTTAATAAATGCCTTTATTTTTAATGTGACATAAAGTGCACAGCAAACATTGGACCGGGTAAATTAAACACGATGAATTGTTTATGGACACTATTATCCTAACTGATAAACTAGAGCAATGTTTATATCCATTAGTACTGTTGTACACAAACTATATTTATTTGATACACTGACAAGGCTAGTTAATTTTTAAAAATAAAAATACCGCTTTTTCCTTACACTAATTTTTCATGTCCATATTCAGCTATTCTTTCCTAAATATACCATCTAGCTTCCAAATAGGTGTGCAATTCTATTTTAACTCATTTTAACGTTCAAACAAATATATTCCTATTTAGATTAGAATAATGAATAAGAATGTAAAATAATAAATTTTTATTAACAACCGCAACTAAAAAATGTAATTAGTCTTTTTAAATGGTTAAGGTATAGAAACATATATAACCCCGACCCTTCAATTGGACATTCTTTTAATTTGTATTGAAAAGAAAGATATTTATTAAAATTTAGTGTGGATTTAAAAGGCGTTTGGTGAAATAATTTCGCATTTGCATTAAGTTTAAAAATATAAAAAAATTGGAGAGAAAGTATAGTAACGACAGGTAAACTTTGTTGCGTAATACGTAAACTAAACATTTTTCACCTCATTTTTCTTACATGAAAGTACCTTCCATGTTCTATTTTCATTTCATTGTTATTTTTGGTTATGTTCCTCTGAATTTTGCAGACTATTATAATTTTTAATAACTAATTAGTCTACCCAATTGGTTTTGCCATGACATCTCATGTTGGTTACCGGTTAGTTCGTTAGACACATTTTTACATAACTTTCACACCGTAACTGATATAGGTGTATTATAAAATTAAGCCATTTAATCTTATACATTACTAGTAAAATTTAACCATCGATGTTAAGACATTCGATGATTACAGTTAGCAGAGTCCATCATCTATCTATAAAAATAGAATATTATATTAGAATAAGAGGTCTTTGTTAATATAATTGTGACCATATCTCATTTCAACGATTATTACAGGCACTTTCACTAATAATGATTATAGGTATTATAATCGATTTTGGTGAAGTGGAATGAATCAATGTTTTGGTGAATATCTCCATAGTCCAGTTTTTAAGTGTCTAGTAACCAAAGGAGAGAAATTGAGTAATGATTACTTCTAGCGCAAGGAGTGCATAGATTTATAGTGCATAGTTCAGGATTTCATGCAATATTTTAGGATTACATAGTGATACTTGTACACAAAAAAATTTCTTACAATCTGTTCAGAAAATGTACGGTAAATCACGCTTTCGCTGTATCGATGACATTATGGTAATGTATAGAAAGTTCTCGGAATAAACATTGTTTTAAAGACCGTCATAGTGTTCCAATAACAGCCTGTTATAATGAACATAAAATGTTGTAATGGATAAAATATCTGTGAATGTATGCAATGCCTATAT
Source organism: Homalodisca vitripennis (assembly GCF_021130785.1). Classification (NCBI taxonomy): domain Eukaryota; kingdom Metazoa; phylum Arthropoda; class Insecta; order Hemiptera; family Cicadellidae; genus Homalodisca; species Homalodisca vitripennis. The sequence goes on from NW_025783470.1 coordinate 20,010, forward strand.
TAAAATCCTGGAATTAAATAAACGTTTAACAAACAGACAAGCTGAATTATTCCATGTAAAATCCCTAAAACAAACGGTCATTTTCTAATGAAACAAACGAATAAATCATAATGGTGACACTTTATTCTGATTGGAAAAAAACTTTAACTAATATTTGTATATTCATGCAAGCCCATTTATACCAAAAAAAAGTATAACCAACAAAAGGTTAAAAATGGTAAAAAGTATCATTTGAATTTACATATCACGGGTTTACAGATTAAAAAACTATTTATGAATCTTATTAGCATTATTTTAATTTATTATTGTCTTCAGCATTTTGACATTCTAATGTCAATTAATTTTCTTTATAAAATGTAAGACTTGAATGGACTTGATAATCGAATTAAATGTAATTTTAGTTCTGTTTAAACATTGAATCTCTTTATATTATTAATCCATTTGCAAACACTGAGAACGAATCAGTTTAAAATGTGATTCTGTAAAATTCCTCAGGCCTGAATGATTATAAATCGGATTATAATAAACAGACGTTGAAAGCCTATCTAACTTGATTGATCATTATTTATGAGTAGTAATGTTAGACGCACTCCAGTTTGTTTTTTATGTGATAGGTGAAAAAAGAGTTAATATTACTTATTTAGCCAGACATAGTACAAGGAGTATACCACGCATCGTGTCGCCTAGCATTCTTTGATGAGGTTCAATACACAACTTTAAGTCTGTGAGTCATAACTACAGACAACCATACCGACAATAAAATACTACATCGCACGGAAAACAAAATATAAGCTGTGACCAGTCTGCTGGGCTGGCTTCTAAGAAGCTCATTGTAATTCCAAGGCTGGACATACAACATCATAGAACTCATTCTTATCGCGTAAATATAAGGTTTCCGGTTTAAAATTTTAAGCATACAAAATAAATTGTTCACGATATATCTTTTCACGTGATAATAAAACCATTTTTTCTCTAAACTGGTTTCAATATCATTGTTTAAATATTAAAACACAGACACTTCAAGTCATGATGTTGAAATGCATTATATGTCGCAGATGTTAAACCCCTCACGGTTATACTGAGATTTCGTTTTACAAATTTAATATATACTCTCGTATATTCCCGTTACTCTTTCATGGTTTACTGTAAGGCCAATGATAACATATTTACTAAAGCTCGGCCAGATCCCTTTGAGCAACACGCTCTATAATCGAACTCAGCGTTCCTCATGTATAAAATTTAAGATTCATGCAAAATTTTAAGTCTATACGACAATTTTATTTCAATATATAGTGCCAGAGAGATTGATAGATAAACAGTCAGATAAACAGAGAGGCAGAAACTTGGGCTTCTGGAGTGATAGGCTTCACCAACGGTCCAGCCAGTTAAATCAATAACTTATCAATATTGACTATCTTACCCACCCCGCAGAAGTACATTATAATTAGATTATTTTGTTGCTTTTACATTATTAATAATGCTGCTGAATAATTGTATTGTATTGTTTACCTATACATAATTAAATTACATTAAAATTCTTACTTTACGGTATGAAAATGTTTTATCAGCACTCGAAGGCTGTGTGGTATTACTCTAAAGCAGTATTAGGTTATAAAATAACGGGACACGAAGCTGCATTCTAGGTTTTATACTGTTCACAAACGTGAGCATTGTTTTGTTCTCGGAACGTAAAATCCGTTCTATCAATAAAAAATCTGTCATAAACAGCTGTAACTTAAAAAAAAACTTTTTAAGTTTTTTTAATCATTAAAAATAACATTATAAATAAGTTTAAAGGAAACCATCAAACAAAGTGAGTATATTTGTATGTAAAGGTTATACTTACTTTAAACTGGTATTTAATTATGATTTATAATACCTTATAGTCGTATTACAGTACCATAATCGGCTTCACTCTATGACATCATTGAATTACTGAGTTGCTCCGATGTAAGAATAAAAATTTGTTTTTCGTTTGACCAGCTTAGATGATTTAAGGCAGTTATAAGACATGCTATTTTTGTCCCCTGATTCGGGCATTTTATTGTTTTTATGACTAAAGCAGATGGAAACAACTGGCCTACTCAGCAGACTGTCTACGAAGGCTTTTTCCTATACTTTATTATTTAAATATAACTACATTTATAAAAAAGTAAAATGTTTATAGACTACTAGGTATTATACTTTAATGTATTTGTAATAGTTCAGTAATGTATTTTGTATACGTTTTTGGCTGAAATAAACTTATTCATTAATACTAGTCAGAAATGAAGTTATCACAAGCTTCCGTAACATTAATAGTATTTACATATATTCCGTCTCCAAAAATACTTTTTTAACAAAAGCGGTATCTATGTTTCAGTAAGTTAAATAACATTAAAATTAACAAGTTGTTTCTCCAGAAAATCTTAACTGATTTATCAGAAATTATCGTCGTTAATATTACTTTCGTTACTTATTCATAAAAAACAAAAATAAATAAAAACTATACTATTAAGGTACCAGAGTCATTCAATTAAATAACATATTATTATAAAATAACACAGTAAAGAAATATAGGAATTGATATTAAAACTCCCTTTCTAACAGTTAGTCGGTTACATCAACTAACATGATCATTAGAGAGAAGTGCCATATAAAGGTGAAGTTCAAGCCTGCGGCATTGCTTTTGACAGTTCGCCTATTAATTGGAATCCAACAATAATTGTTAACACCCGCCATCTACTAATTAACGCAATGTTACCCAAACTTTTTGGATTAAATGTCCAAAGACCCATAAAGGGGGGTTTTT